>NC_051154.1:127491825-127689324 GCF_013339745.2 Dermacentor silvarum | reverse complement strand
TGTGCGTACTTTTTTGCGCTATGTATGAAAGTAACTCGTGATATGTACTTGGGCCATGCGGCGGTCGCGATAGCACCATATGGGTGATAATAGAGGAATAATGCAAAAATCAGTACGAAAGTGTGTTATTTAACTGCCTGCAGAGCGGCGACAAATTCTGTACCCAAATTAAGGAAGGGTATGCTTCGGCTCAAAACAGAAGTAAAGCACCCGAGCTAAAAGTTGGGCACCCAGCTAAAAAGGAAAGAAAAGACCAAACGAAAGCCACAGATGATGCGTCAAGTGAACTACCCAATATCCGAGTGTGTTTGTTGGGAAGCGCCGCGAGGGCCGGCTTTCAATAAAAAGGTCGGTCAAAATTGGTTATTGATGTCCTCGTAGTTTTCGTTTTCACACGATAGCTTTGATCATGATGCTACCTGTTTGAATAAACGGCGATAATTTCTGCGGTTTTACAAACTATGAACAGTCATACGTTTTTCATAATTACGCGTTTATGGACCCGAAGGAACAGAACCTTTACTTGCATTGATTTTTGCCGCTTCCCAGCTAAAGGACAAACTTCACTCGGCGGGGAAGTTTAGTGAAGCGGTCAATGACTTCGGACACGTTGATGCCGACGTCTCTGTGGACGTCGGCATCCTTGTCGAGCCAGACCTTTGTCGTCCGCAAAAAAGAACCACCTCAAAAATAGGCCGTTAACATTCTTCTGTTTCTTATTTTATTTGCCTGCCTAACCATGTGTTCCTCAGACATTGTAGAGCGCAAGTAGTTTTTTCTTATCTCATGTTAAAAATAAACTATCTGCGCTTGAAGTGGTCACTGGAACGGTGGCTAGAATCTGAAGCCGTTTCTACACATTTACATAGAACCTGCAGTCGCAGTGAGAGAGTGCATCTTTCCGGTGCTAAAACCTAAAAGTACTCCTTCGATGTCGTTGGCATCCTGTTTAGGTACCTTGCACGAACAGTGAACTGTTGGATACCGGAAATCCGTCGTTTCGTCAGCAAATATGGAGAAGCGGCCTGCACCATTTACTTTTGCATCTAGGCTTTCTTTGATAATTTCACCACAAATTTCTATAATTTGGTTTTGTACATCTGGGCTCAAATGCGAGGTATTACTGGGGCAACATCCAAATGGTTCTTCAGATATGTAGCTCCACAATAAGCTCGCAAATGAAGAAGCGCTCTGAAAATACCAATATTTTCAGAGGGATTTGCTTAAATCTATAGGACCACTGTCCCTATGGCCACGGAGAGCCAGACCTTGCCGTCCGCAAAAAAGAACCGCCTCAAAAATAGGCCTTAACTTTCTTCTGTTTTCCTTATTTTACTTTGCCTGCCCTGGTCCAGCTGATTGATCACATCGGGCGCCCTTCCTGAAAATGTTTGGAGAAAATTATCAGCTGCCAGCTGGCAGTCACGGTCATATTTAGTATTTTCGTGTGTGTGAAGATTGCGAGCGCGGCCTTCCATTTCTGAAACGGCTTGGACATGAGGGCTCCAGTGCGCGCATGTTAGCTCAAGTTTATAAGAACATTAAACCCATAAAGTTCCAGAATTGAAAATCTAAAGCAGCCTTTGGAAATGTCAGTGCACCTTTCGCGTCATAAGTTTGAGAACTTTATACCCATAAAGTTTCGGAATTGAATTCCATGCGCTCCGTAGATTCCGCGGCCGCTGCGAAATGCCGCAACACGCCCGCTCGCTATCGAAAAACCATTGACAGTTTGTGCGGATGGGGCTCCTTGCGTTATGCGAGTCCAGGTGCCAAGGGCGTTGCGACGAAATCCAGCCCGAGTTCGCAAAAGTGCGTGTCGAAATCTGTTTTCGAGCGTGAAAAGGACATTGTGGACAAAATCCAGAATTATTCCCGGCGCCGGTGGTTGTTCTGGTCGGCGGTTCATGCCAGCACGAAATAATTTCGGGGGGGGGGGGGGGTCTGAAGTCCCATCAGTGCTACTACTGCTACTACCCCTACTGCTACTACTATTACATTATTAATAAATTATTATTATAGAGGAAGTACAACAACAATGAAAAATTTACATGAGATCCAACGCAGTGTTTTAGCATAAGTGATGCGAATGTTCCATTGCGATTTAGAAAAGTTTTCATGTGTTAAATTTGTCGATTTGATGCAGATTGACAGGAATCAACATTCTTTGGCTTACTTATCGTGATTATTTTTTTCATTTACCATAAACCACATCTCCACTATTAAATCTCTTAAGCAAACTTTAGTGGACTCTGGGCTTGGGCTCCGTGTACTAGTGAGGGATAGTGCCCCTGTATACGCAGGGCCTCTTTTCCTCGCGCCACCGGCACCGCCGTTGGCCGAGCGTCGTCACGCCGCGACAAGGGATATAAGTCGTTCTACTCGGCACAGAGCAGGAACATGGCGGAAACGCCCTGTATACTACTTGCTTCAGGTCTTGTGCCATCCATATCGGCGTGCACTAGAGCAGTATACACGCTCCCCTCGTCGCCGCACAAGAACTATCTGCAGCAACTCTGAGCATGACGGACGCTGCGCACCGGGGCTGCGCAAATCGCAATGAAAGGGAAAGCTGTTTACTCTGCGCCGGACAGACGGACCGTTGTCGTCTACAGCAGGCGCGTAGCCAGGGGGGGGGGGGGCTGATGGGGCTTCAGCCCCCCCCGAAATTTTTTCGTGCTGTCATGCATCGCCAAAACAACCACCGGCGCCGGAAATTATTGTGGATTTTGTCTACAATGTCTTTTTGACACTCGAAAAGACATTTCGGTGCAAAAATTGCGAACTCAGGCTGGATTTCGTGGAAACGCCCATGCACCTGGAGTCACATAACGTAAGGAGCCCCAGCCGAGCACAAAGTTTCAAGGATTTTCGATAGCGAGCGGGCGCGTCGCGGCATCTCGCAGCGGCGCCGGAATCTACCGAGCGCATAGATTTTAATTCCGAAACTTGATGAGTATAAAGTTCCCATACACTTTTGACGCGAAAGCGCACTGACATTTCCAAAGGCGTGCTTCTGATTTTTAATTCTGGAACTTTCTGGGTTTAATGTTCTTATAAACTTGGGCCAACATGCACGCACTCGAACGCGCGTGTCTAAGCCGCTCCAGAAATGGAAGCACGCGCTCGCAATCTTGCACGCACAGGAAATATTAAATATCACCGTGACTGTCAGCTGGCATCTGATAATTTTCTCCAACATTTTCAGAAAGCGCGTCCAATGTGATCGATAAGCTGGACCAGGGCAGGCAAAGTAAAATAAGAGAAAACAGAAGAAACTCAACGGCCTATTTAATTTGAGACAGTTCTTTTTTGCGGGCGGCAAGGTCTTGCTCTCCGTGGCGATAGGGACACTGGTTCTATGGATTTAAGTAAAGCCCCCGCTGAAAATACTGGTATTTCCAGAACGCTTCTTCGCATGCGAGCTGATTGTGGAGATACACATCTGAAGAACCATTTGGAACGTTGCCCCAGTAATGCCTCGTATTTAAACCAGACGTACAAAACCAAATTATAGAAATGTGTGGTGAAATTATCAAAGAAAGCCTAGATGCAAAAGTGAACGCTGCAGGCTGTCTCCGTACTTGCTGACGAAACGACGGATATTGCTGGAATCGAACAGCTCACTGTTTGTGCAAGGTACGTAAACAAGGATGTCAACGATATCGAAGGAAGGAAGGAAGGAAGGAAAATAAGAGGTGAAAGGCAGAGAGGTTAATCAGGTTAAGTGTCCGATTGGCTACTCTGCACAGGGGGATGGGGTAAGGGCAGAAATATTAGAAAACAAAAGAAGATTAAAAAGAAAACTAAAAGAAACGTATCAGTCCGCACATTCTATAGTTTTTCACTAAGTCCTGTTTCTTTAAAAAGCGTAATAGCGCTTTTAAAGCAGTTCGTTCCGACGTCGGCTGGGACCAGGGACCAAGAATTGTGGCTTCCGTAAGAGGACGGCTGTCTACCTTGTCGAGCGTGGTGCTGAGGAAACGATATCGAAGTGTTTTTAGTTTCAGCACAGGAATAGATGCCCTCTCTCATGGAGACCGCAGGTTTATGTACATGTGTATAAATAGAGCACTGCACGGGCTCGGGCTTACCCGAAAGCCCGGGCCCGGCCCGGCCCGTGGGCCGGGCCGGGCCGGGTAGAGCAGTTTTTTCACGGGCTCGAGCCGGGCTCGGGCCGAGCTCGGGCACGGCGTGTGCTTTTTGACCCGGGCCCGGGCCGGGCTCGGGCTTTCTGGTGGTGTGCGTGTAACGTGCAGCGAGTTATTCTCGGGCGTCTCAACTCTGACAAACATGTATTTTTCGGTATCGGGCCGGGTTCGGGCCTGAGGTAAAGGGGTGGCGGGCCGGGCCGGGTGGGTAACGTACATTATTTCCGGGCCCGGGCCGGGCCCGGGTCTCGACATGAAAGTTTTGTTCGGGCTCGGGTGGGCAGCCACACGTAAAAACGGGCCCGGGCCGGGTCCGGGCTGAAAAAATCAGCCCGTGCAGTGCTACAAACTGCTGCATATTCTAGTCGCCCTTCCAGTGCCACTGCCAGCGCAGAGAGATTTTCAAACATGAGATTACTAAAAAAAAACACTTGCGCTTTACAATGAGGAACGCATGGTTATGCTGGCGGCCTGGCGCTTCTATACGCCGACAGAGACGTCGCCATCAACGTGTCCGAAGTTACTGAACGCTTCACTAAACCTCCCCGCCGAGTAATGTTTATCATTTAGATAGCGAAGCAGCAAAAATCAATGCCTGTAAAATATCTGTTCCTTCACGTTCCTATATAAGATCGTAATTATGAAAACGTATGACTGTTCATTACCTTTTAAACCACAGAAATTTTCACCGTTTGTTGTAACAGTTAGCATGATAATCAAAATTATCCTGGGAATACAAAAATTACGGGGACATCAATAACCAATTTTAACAAACCTTGCTTTGAAAGCCCGGCACACGCGGCGTTCCCAAAAACGCACTCGGAGTTGGGTAAATCAACTTGCCGCATCATCTGTGCTTTCGGTTGTCCTTTTTATCCCTTTTAGCTACATGGATTTACTTTTTTTAAACGAAGCAATAGCCTTCTTTGACTTTGGGTGCAGAATAATTGTTGCCGCTGTACAGGCAGTTAAAATACGTGTTTCGTATTGATTTCTGCATTCTTTCTCTTATTCTAGCCACATGGTGCTATCGCGATCGCAGCATGGCCCAAATGCATATCACAATTTCTGAGATCATAGTTTTGTTCTTGTCTGGATCAGAATCAGAATCAGAATTTTATTATTAAAGGTTGGGATCGTCTGTCTTTATACTCGTATGCGTGAAGTCTACTATCTGTGACTGCGCAACATGTTTATTTGTTTTGTTTGACGCATATATACAATGACGTTTCCTTAGATACGTAGATTTATTGCAGACTTATACGCATATTTAAATATCTTGTTGCGAGGTTTTGTGTGTACAAGCAGTGAACTTGGTTTCACGCTCACGCGAACCTTGCCGTTTATCTTGCCATTTGTATATTCCATTATCTTCGCATTTCTAATGTATATTTGCGGAACTTCTGCTCTTTATATGTACTCATTGTTGCAACTATAATTTCGCTGCAATTACAATATACGAGCGGCAACATCTGCTGCTGCGCAATCCGTTGCAACGAAGGACAGCGTCATTGAGGTTTTTCCCTGACCGTTGCATATGTACAAAAATGTAAACGAGGTTGTTAAATGACAAGATTCATCAAATATTTGTCAACTTGTTCATTTTATGGCCTTTACGTTTTTAATACCAGCTGCATGCACTGCTTTGCTGGTTTCGAACTGATATAGTTCTAAAGTTCACGCGATATTTTCTTTGCTTATTAGATAGACCAAAAAAAAAACGCGGAAGCATTGATATCAGCTATTACTGCCACAATTTTTGGGACATACGAAGCTATTCTTTTATGAAAAAACACATAATTTACTTGTCTTGACTGTGCGTAGCGTTAAATAATGCGTTTTCAGCACCTAATATACAATGGCATTGGCAATGGCAACGCAGTTATTATTCATGTATTTGATGCCTCGACAACTTTTATAAGGAGGAGGCCGCGTTGCAACTTGAGCCCCCCCCCCGAAAAAATTTCTGGCTACGCCACTGGTCTACAGTAGTCATTAATGCGAAAGCATTACATGAGCCATGAGGCAGGAAAGCCGGCGTCATCCACAACGAGTGGTATCAAAAGTCAATGTGACTTCATCAGCGTCTTGAATGAAATCAGTAGTAATAGAGAAGATAGTAAACGGTATGACGACGTTAATTAGTAGTAATTATGGGTAGTTATTGTGAATTAAGGTGAATTACAGTGAAGTGAAATAAAGTTACAAGTTAGAGAAGGGTGACTTAAGGTGGTTTCAAGTGAATTAAGGTGAAGTAAAGTAAATTACAATGAATTAAAATTGGTTAAGGTGGATTAAAGTCGATCACCATATCAACTCGTAGCTACTTGGCGATGAGTTCTGAATGGTTGTGGTCTGGTGATTAATGAACGCAGAGAAAAGAAAGCGAAGGAAGGATCGCAAACAGGTTGTAATACTTAAGAAGTCTTTATTGGTAATGACTAAGAGGAGTCATAATGCTTTCGCATTCAAATTACGTAAGCATACTTAAGGTACAATTTTTTTGCCCATGGGCCGCCACAGGGCTATCGCTTTAAACCCCCCGCGCCTCTGCCCGCCATATAACGCTTTGCAGTAAACCTTCTCTGTGATAGCGTTCATGATCCACCAATAAAACCCGCCATGTTTGGCTACGTCATAGTGCACACCTGTCGCTTGAATATCGACAATATTTTTAATCTTCGGCGCGAACGTCCGTCACATCCAATTATCCTCGCGTTGCAACGGCAGCCCTGCCACATCCGAGTTTCACCCCACCGCCCGTATATTTCGGCCAGCAGCATGCTGCACTGTCAATGCTTGAAGGGTCTGCTGCGTCTCGGCGGGAAGCTCCCCTCGCTAGAAACCGGCGAAGTTTCTGCGCGCGCTAAGAGTGCATGTTTATTTCCCCTTAAACACTACGATTAGGAACATCTAGGTTTTAAATTTTAATTAAATTATCGGCTTTTACGTGCCAAAACCACGATCTGATTATCAGGCACGCTGTAGTTAGGGACTCCGGAATAATTTGGACCACCTGGGGTTCTTAACCGTGCACCTAAATCTAAGTACACGGGTGTTTTCACATTTCGCCCCCATCGAAATGCGGCCGCCGTGGCCGGGATTCGATCCCGCGACCTCGTGCTCAGCAACCCAACACCATAGCCACTCAGAAACCACGGCGGGTCGGAACAGATAGGAAATTGAAATGAATCACATGCATCAACGTTTGCATTGCGAGTATTATGAAGTACAGTTTTAGTTTTTTTCTTGCAATTTATGATATATTTATTTATTTATTTATTTACCCTCAAGGCCGAAGGCATTACAGAGGGGAGTGGGGAAAATACAACAAATACAACAGCAAGATACAGTGAGTAATAATAACAATTTCGAACAGGCATGTACTTAAGTAATGGTTGTTAGTGCTTCGCGACACCGTTGGTTATCAATGATTGATACAATGGCAGCAGGAAGGTGGTTCCACTCGATTGCTGTGCGCGGAAGGAAGGACTCAGAAAATGTTTTCGTTTTACAAAATGGACTACCTACCTTGTAGCGATGATCTATGCGATGGGACATATATTGCGGTGATAGAATAAGTATGTCGTGAAGAAAGGTATGGTAGTATATGTTATGGAATAAATTCAAGCGGCTAACCTACGACGGGTGCTAGAGACGAAAGCGAGAGGCTGGCTTTCATGGCTGTTATGCTAGCAGTGCGATTGTAGTGGAGAGAATGAACGAGTCGAGTTATTCTGAACAAGTTCCAGGGCAGTGATTAATTTTACATGCATAGGATCCCATACAGAAGCAGCATATTCAAGCTTTGGTCGTATTAAAGTTTTGTAAAGTATTAGTTTAACTGAAGAAGTAACAGTGGAAAAGTTGCGACGTAAGTATCCTAGCATACGGTTAGCGTTGTTAATAATGTATTCTATGTGCACTGTCCAATTTAAATTACATGATATATGAACACCTAGGTATTTGTAAGATGATACGGATTCTATGGAACATGTTCAACATATAAATAGGAGGAGTGTTAGTGTTTCGGGCGACACGCATAAACTTGCATTTTTGATATTTAGTTCCATTTGCCATGTTTTACACCAATTGGATATAGCCCACGATGTCTGATTGAAGAATGTAATATCCCTATCAGTAATAATTTCGCGAAAGATTACACAATCATCAGCGAAAAGAAAGATGTACAGAGGAAACAACGGAAGGCAGATCATTAATGTAAATTAAGAACAGAAGGGGTCCAAGGACGGACCCCTGAGGAACGCCAGAGTGTACGTCCAGTAACGATGAGTTGTGACCATTAGCACTAACAAATTGTAATCGGTAAGAAGAAAGGATTCAATCCACTTAAAAGGTTAGGATCAAGGTTAAGAAAACTTAGCTTGTGAAGTAGTAGCTGATGACACACTTTGTCGAATGCCTTCGAGAAGTCCATGAATATGCAGTCAGCGAAGGATGATTCATCAAGAATATGGTGCAATTTATGAGTGAAAGACAAGAGCTGAGTTTCACATGAATATGTTTTACGAAAACCATGTTGTGAAGACGAGAAAAAATGCATTATCTTCGAGAAAACTAACTAATGACTTAAATATTACATGCTCAAGTAGTTTGCAGCATGTGCTAGTAAGTGAAATGGGGCGGTAATTAAGTGGTGAAGTTTTACTGCCGGACTTGTGAAGTGGAACCACCTTCCCAATCTTCCAATCTGTAGGAAGGCTAGATGTGTCAAGAGATTGCTGGAAAATCTTGGTTAGTATAATTGAACTTTAGGCTGCAGTACTTTTCAAAATTTATTACCTATACAATCATAACCAGGAGATGCACTTTTTTTGAGTGAATCAATTAGTTTAGCAACACCTGATACATCAACAAAACGGGATACATAAATGAAAAATCAACGTGATACAGATTTGGTAGCTGCACGTTTGAAACAAGGCAAAAGTTTTGAACAAACACGTCGTTTAATGTTGTAGCACATAGGTTGCTAGGAACGTTATCACCGTTAAGGTTTTCAAGCGCTATGAATGAGTCGTGTGCTGGATTTATCAGACGCCAAAACTTTCCAACATTATCCTTCAGCAGAGATGGCAGAGTTGTTGTCATGAAGGTAATCTTAGCGGATTTGAGCGCTTGTACATAAGACTCAGAGGCTAACTGATAGGCTGCCCACCTGGAGTTAATGTTTGAGAGTTTAGCTAAGCGATAAAAGCGTTTCTTCCTGTTCGATAAACGCTTAAGGTTAGGATTGTACCAAGGGGCACGCGGGTTAGTGGCGATGCTCCGCTTTGGGATGTATTTATCTGTAAGTTGGCGCACTTTGTTTTTAAAAAGATCCCAGTAGCTTCAACAGACCGGTCATCGAAACCTTCTAAGAAGAAGTCGAGAAACGTGGCTAGATCACTATTGATAGCCTGAAAGTTAGCTCTGTTGTAGTCTAGTATAATTTTGCTTACCTTCTCAGTTTTAGGATGTGGTGTCTTTAAGTGGAAATTAATAAGAACGTGATCACTGATTCCTGGTAAATGAACAGTGTCGGATACGAATTCTGGATTAGTTGTGAATAATAAATCAAGGGTATTTGCACCGTTAAGGCATACTCTGGTTGCATCTGTTATAAGCTGGGTTAGTGAGAATAAAGACACATGTCCAAAAATTCCTGAACCTGGACAGAGGGCGGTGACAGGTGCGGTGGCCCAGAGTCCCATATAATATTCGGAAAATTAAAGTCTCCCATCAAAAAAAGAGGCGATGATGGGAGACTTCAATTTCCTGTTTTACGTTTAGTCTACTGACACTGCACAAACTTTATTTTTTGTCGTAATACAGAATACAGGCACCAGAGTGCGGCTCATAAACACATCGGTATAATGAGGTGTAATTTGTGGATACATTTCTCGCTATGGGTAATATAGGAGCTCCTTTCTCGCAAATATGTGTCTTGGGTCAGAGCGCTTATGCTGAAAGTGGACTGATTGTCCGCGTTTTCCGTGGAGCTACCGAACTGACTGTGAAAGCCTTTCGATGTTTAAAGGTGTAAGCCTTTCGATGCCAGGCGCCTGAATTATACACAAAGAACTCGCTCGTCCGGAACCAGAAAAGTCGCAAGCATCATGCCAAAGTCGGGATTACCCTTCTACGGGTTAGTCGCGTCCTTGACAAAAAAAAAGAAAAACCGGGGAGTGACAAGTCATCTTTAACGACGGGTGGTCGTTCTTATCGTGATCACACATGACAACTTGCGCCAACGTACCTCGTTTTGTCGGGAAGCTGTGATGGTTCATTCTTTAGAAAGGGCATTTATTTTTTCCGCAACGTAACTAACGTCATCGGGGCAGATTTAAAAATATAATTGTCACGAGTCAGGCAGTGCTACCCTAGGTGAAACGAACGCCCGAGAAAGATGGACTTGTAGTCGCTTTCTTTTGGAAACGCTGATAACGTTGCAGTTTAAACCACAATTGAACTTCGTACAGAGTATTTTTACCAACAGCTTAACAGAAGGCTATTCAGTCGTGATATTAAACTTATAACTTTTTAGCAGAGACACTCTCACATGACTTCAACATATATACAATAAAGGCTCTGTAATTTCCACCGTGACTTAACCTAGGTACGTTGGCGTACTTCATGTAATCACGTCAGCCTACTCACGTATACCGCATTACTAATCACATCTACCATGGCCTCGGCTACATCCCACGAAGCAATTGCCTACCTCTTCTCATTGCTAAAGATTCGGTAGGCGTAAGACAGGCTAAAATTAGAATATGAATGCCCTGTATGGAATTAGCATGGAACCTTCAGTGATATAGAACGTATGCATTACACTCGAGTCTGTCCAGAAACGGATAGTAACACTAATTTACTTGACTATTCATTTATCATCAGTGTTAATAAACAAAAATCATGCTGAGCTTCTATCGCTAGGTTTGCGTCGTGAATTCACCTGACCTTGCACAAGTTCTACAATTCTACGCTATAATATTCCATCATCAAGAGCTCGGCGCTTGTCATCACGTATAAGCTAAAAAGCAGCCTGGCCTTCAGAACGTATAGTCAGCGTCCAAAGCTTTCGCACGCCTCAAGCTGAAAAAATATTATATTTCTACGCCTGAGGCACGCATCGTGGCATTCGCATTTACAGCGTATACTAGTCTAGAGTAAACAAAATTTTGCATACTTTTACTGGCTGTGGGCGTAGCTGCGTTGAAAATAAACTAGCTTATTCTCAGAATCTCGGCCGCGTAAACTTTTGACGGTGACTGTGCCATTGAACACCTGTATTTTCTTTATTCTGCACATATTTTTTAATGAATGGCCTTCCAAGCAACGTCATGCAATGCTTACACCTGGTTAATTTTCAGGACAGCCATCTCAGACATGATGTATTAAGTGTGAAAACTGAACTACTATGTAGTGTCATTATTATCACCAATGAGGTGTAATAAATTTGTAAACAAATAAAGGATAATAAGATTGCCTATGAAATTTTACTAAAATCTCAGGACTACTTCAAAATTTCGCCTGTTCGTCTTGTGTACCTCCCTATGCTTTCTAGGAAACTGAAAGGGCGAAAATCAAGTGTGAAATTGACATGTCCTGTGGCACCATGGCAGAAAAGGGAAGGTTTGGCTTAGTAGGACCATGTGAAAGGTTCAGCTGCCATTGTGCTACTCACACACAAGGAATGACACTTTTGTATTTTATTTATAGGCAGTAGACAAATGATAAATGATGCTCAGTGCACGCTGGCGTGATCATGACAAAACTACCGTACCGATATGGGTCGTAAACGATTATAATAAAGGAACATTTCTGCAAACCGTCATGGTCCTTTCTCATGTTTCTTCAATTATTCAAACATTTTATATTTAGGGTAGGAGAATATTCGCACATAATTACTAAAGAATTGCCCCCGTAATCATATCATGGTGCTGTGACCTGATTCAACTATAGAGTTAGCCAAGAACAGAACAGCAGATCGCTATATGGCAACTTCGGTAATTGTAGCCGAAAACAGTGCACAACTTTGTGGGCATAATTCAATAAAGGTGTGGTCTGTGATTGGAGTCGTTCTCTATTTTCACACGACAGGCTACATTAACACGTCCCAGAGTCTTTTCGCATAATTTCCAATACTCCTCTGCGTAAGTTGTGATAAAAGGGTAAAAGGATATGAAGACTTTTAGTATTTCTGGAATTTTGTGAAGGTATATGGGAATGGTTCAAACGATAAGACACGTGCGCAGCATATTGAGGGTAGAATGTTTATGTTTCGAGGTACTGGTTTGTACTAAGCAAACACGCTTGTGCAATAATAATTCGGATAGCCTTCATTTGCACCGAAGGTCAGGTATACGCAAAAATTCTGCTTTGATATAATGCAAATACACTCAGGCAAATAGCTTCAACTGTATTCCTTTGTAAAAATACTACGTCTGGGGCTGCAGCCAACTTTTCTACTTCTGTGTCTTTTAATTGCACACACTGGGCGCTATTTATATTTGTGGCACGTTTCAAGCCGCACAAGAGTTGCACAAAACACGCCTTTCCCAAGACGTAGCTCAAAAGGCAAAATATTTCTTAGTAATGTCTTCATAAATATCCACCTTAAGAAAGAAATGTACTTTCAAAACACGTTACCTGGGTTTATTTTCCAAAATACAATATACCTAAAGTGCAAAAGATGATTGGAAACACGTTCGCATGTTCTCGAAACCAGCCAGCTATTTTTTTAGGAAGACGTTGGTACAGTAGAAAGAAACTAAACGAGAACCGTAACCAAATGTCCTGCATTTCGGAATATGCCATCGGGTGGAAAACTGCCAAACTAAGCAGCGACAAAGTGATAAGAAGAAGCGCGGCACAGCTGGCTTCAAACCTACGAACTCACGATCGTGGTTATCAGTGATCTTGATCTGTGGTCGCTCAACACGCTCGGCTACCGCTTCGAAGCGCTGCTGTTGGCGAAAACTAGGTTTATATATGTACCACAATAAATTCCGCGACCTTGTTATGAAAACTGCGATTTTGGAACGACTTCTGTGCCATTTCAAGAGCTGCTGCTGCAACTAGCTGAAAGCTGATTCATTGAAGTTGATAAATCATTGAAGTTGATAAATCCCTAGGAATACGTCAGTCAATGCGATAGGTTCATCGCAAATTGCTTTTTACTGGCCAAAAAAGCCTCCAAAATTTTGGTTTTTCAATAGACTCCCATAATTGAAACTTCGCCCCCAATTTGGAACGAGTTTTCTGCCGTAAGTAATGGTACCACTTGCATGTTATTTCGGGCTAAGCGCCAAGAGCCTATTTTCACGGGAATATTTTAAAACATGGCTTCTGTGATTAGTTATTTGAAAAAAAAAAAAAACGACGCTCTCTCGTAGAAAACGCGTATGTTTTCAGAGGCGGCCGGTAGAGGCGCTGTTCGACGATGTCCGAAATTCCTGGTAACGTATAACAATTTTACACGCCTTTAATTTCAAAATCTTTTTCTTTTAGGCTCATGGTAACTACTGTATTCTACATACTGGGGCCGGATTCACAAAAACGTTCTCACGCTAAAACTGTTCGCAGAAGCAGGTGTCAGCCAATCGTGGTGCAGCACTTACGATCGAAAAGCTTTGTGAATTCGGCCCCTGGTGCTTTGTTACTCTGTTTTAGATCTTGTTTGGTTTGGGTATCACTTCTTATAATGTTACCTTGAAAAAAGTTTTAATGCGTGTATACATGCTACCCGCTATAATCCTCCTCGAGCGAATATGGGACTGTGTGATAAATAAATGAAAGGCTGTTCCAGTGACTGAATCGTCCTGGTTCTGTTTTCAAGAAGGCTTAAATGTGCGTGCGATGAGGCGAAATTTTAGTCACGGTGTTACGCAGGCTAATAACGAAATTGGGTCATGCAGCAATAAAACATATACGTACCGCCGCAAATATACACAGGCTTCAAGCGTTGAGTTGTACGAACAATGCTGAAATTTGTTTTTATAATAAAGTTTTACCGCATGGCCTGCATATTGGTTCTTGGTTCACGAAAGTCATGTTGTTCTATTGATGGTCTAGTCGTATGCACGCCGTCATATGCAACAGTTGTCGCCTTGCGTCACCCTTGAATCACCTGTTAACAATAAGATTGTCGAACTTAGTGTGTCCTAGTGGTTTTTCCCACATTCCTTTGGTGCGAGATATCATTTTGTAGTTGGATTCATGATCTGTCTCGTTAGCGAATTTATTGTAAGGATAAGACCATGCCGCGTGCAGTTGGGCCTCTTCTCTGTGCTCTATTATGTCTGACTAGCGGCATTTTCAAGCTTAGTACATTAAATAAAAGAAGCAAAACAATGCAGCACTTACACCATAGAACATTCATTTGAAGAGCACAAATTTTTCATGTGCCAAGAAAATGACAACGTAAGGGTGTGTAAATGGTGTCATGCCACCCAAAAAGCGTTTAGCATTTAACGAGAGTGCAGCAATCAGCTGCTCAATATCGTATTTGACCGTTTTTTTCCCGAATCTCTACACAACGCCGCCACACACGTCGCACTGCGGTAGAAGACGAATACTTTCGAAAATGTTAACTTCCTATTGAGAATGCTTATTGTAACCAGAAAAAAAATTCTGCCGACTTTTTTCTAGGGCAGTATGGGCTTGAAAGAAAACAAGTGCTAAGATCCAAAGACAAAGAGTTGATAGACTGTCACTATACGCTTTCAAAAGCACAAAGCCAATTTGTCTTGTTTGTGGTAATGTTATGACTGTTATTTGACCGACTAGGGGGGTGGGACGTTTTTTTGGCGAGAAAACAAAAGTAGTAGCCCTGGCATTGTCCGATAAATGACCATACTCTGACAGTCCACGTCTCGGCCGCACGAGAGTGGAGCCACGTGTGCAACTTTCAATAAAAAACGACTACAGCTCAAAAGCTTGTAATACTCGCCTTCGCGCACTACCGTTAAATGTCGCACGTTTAATAAAAGGAAAAGAAAGATGAAGTAGCACTGTGCTTTTTGATAACCTCGGAAGGGGACTACTTCCGAGAACGCCGAACGCAGATGACTCTACCTACTGCAAAAATGTTTAGGTGTTTCCGTCGAACGAGACAGTGACCTTATGTTAATGTATTGAGACGCTGCCCAAAACAAACAGGAAGAAAACAACAAGAGACGGGAAAGAGCGCACACTACCTAATACCACCATTTTTGGGCACTTGTACTTTGGATTCACTTTTAAAGCAACGGCTTGCGCGAGAGAATATATCCATTTTTCCAACAAGGAATCGACCCACCACCGAAATTCTCTTTCTGCGTGCTGATATGCGCCATCCAATAGAAAACCGGATTTACAACATGTCTATGCCATCAGTATCCGCAGTGGCAGACACTAAGCTGCTTTTTGTAAACGACACGCTGTGCCCCATTTGCTCGAAAAAAATTATCGGCACTCAGTCGCAAGAAGACAGAACTGCGCCTGTATTCGAAACTTGTATGTGTATTGCGCCTGGCTTGAGCGTAATAAGTAATAATAATATTAACTACAATATATTAACAATAAGGTCAATTTCGCCCGACAGGCGAATCACTGATTGCGACAGAAATTTATTAGACAGCTGTGCAAACTAAGGTTAGTCGTTTTATCAGCTGCATAAACGGCTGTAAACATTCGCTTACTAACTAAATTAACCAAGTAAGGCTAAGCACTACCAAGTCATTCCCAGCATTTTCCGGAATTTATTGATCATGTATCGATTATCGATTAGCTGCTGGTTGACTATCGATTGTCTATCGATGAGAGACTAAGCTTAAGTAGTCCCAACCATGCTTAGCTAGACTTAACCAGGCTCAGCTTCGCCAGTTCACAGAGGTATGTGTCATTGCGCTTGGACCCTTTCTGCACTACCGCCAGGATCGGCCTACAATTTCTGTCCGCAGGTTACGGACTAACGCTCGGTTTAAACAGCTCCGCTGTTAAAAAACCGCGAGAGCTACTCACTCTTATATGACGTGTGCACACTAATTATGCATGTGAGACCGAACAACAGAAAAATATTATTTTTCGATTCTATGCCTTTTTACCATCAGCCATCCGCAATTGGTCAAAAGTTTTCGGGCTGCGTCCACTTCGCCTGTCTGTCACCTGACGTCCAAAAACCGTGAAAAATCACTGCGTCAAGGTGGCTTGTACGCATTAAAGATGCATTATTACGCCGATCAAAACTTAATTTTCTTTTTAATAGCCGGACACTGCCCCGTTCCGACATCAATAGAAGGTGGGTACCCGCCGATCGCTCTGGCACTGGCTAGTCGGAGCTGCCGTGGAGAATGGATTTATTTGCCTATATTAAAAATTTTGCGTGACATTATATGGTTGTCGAGTCCTTTCAGCACGAAAACGACATCGCTATGTCAAATTTTCTTCACTGAAGATTCGTTTTAGCTGCATTGTTACGTTTCCGTTGCACGCCGACGTAATTTTATAGCAGACACCGAAAGCTAAGTAAGAAGAAGCAGGGCAAACGCAGACGCCGGCAACACCCTGCTCATCAGGTTATCTACTTTCACTGCGCTAGCCCGGCCCCACGTTACCCCCTCCACTTCTGCGTGCTCATCGCCCTTGGTCAGCCAATCAGGTAAGAAATATATGTTAAGTTAGGCAATGCTATTCCTTTTGAAAGCAAACAACATGTGACCTCCTACAAAATAGGAGAGCGTTTCAATAGCCTTCTCAAACAATGCTGCGAGTCACCGCCCGATGCTTGCGTTGGCGGTTACGTAAATTGGACATCAGGTGATTAGAAGGAAAACAGATTGGAATAGTTTTACGTTATAGGGTCCCAGCCATCGGCCCGCCTAGACTTTGTACCCAGCGCAGATCGCTTTCTAGATCGGGGCCGCGCGGCCGCGCTCAGCCGCGCCATACGTAGCCGCCACGGGAGTAAAACGTCCCCCACTTTCACTGCGGCCTTGTGCGCGATGGAAGACGGAGCGCTTTTTCCCCGCCTTCCTCCCTTGCGCACGCGAGACTGAGCAACCATTCTTTGCTCACCCTCTCATGCTTCACTTTACCCATACCATACGGCGCGCAGCCACGATGTTATCGCACTTGGACATTATACGAAACATCACGTCGACGACGACGGCGGAAATGTGCCTGGAGTGTCCATATATTTGCAATCGCAATAAAATTATGTGGATCCGACTCAGTGTGGTAAGCAGAGTAAGCGAAGCTTTCTCTGCTGTTTGCTTTGACTGACGATAGTACGCGGTGATCTTAACAGTGAATGTTTAATTTCTTCAGCATTTAGTGCAACCCGAGAGTGGTGAGTTGATGTTCTGCGTGCACCTGTTTGTCCGTGTAATACACACAATACCCAGCGAGACGTGCTTGCTTGAGGCATTGTTGTGCGCCGTTTTTCATAACCTTCGAGATTGAGCCACCAGGCTTCTAAGATGAATCTGGCACGCTTCCACTCGCACCGGCAACATACGGCATCCGGCCGCGATGTTATCGCAGTCGGACTTCACACGGAACATCGCGGCGACAGCGAAGGCGACGCGGATGACGTCGGCGTAAATGCGCCTGGAGTGTACATATAACTGCTTTCACAATAATAAAAAAAAAGTTGTGTACGGGAAATACCGCTGCCATAAACTAGAAGCTTGTTTCCCCACAGTACGACTGAGTTTGTGGAGAAACAAACGCATTGTATGTTTCCTTCGTATTTCCAAGCGATTTGGTGCGACTGCATTTAAAAGCCCGGAATCAGGTTAGTCATGTCCGAACGATCGTCAGACCAGTGTTTTGTTGCGCTACGAGGACATTGTAAGAGTCACCTTACGAGAGGAAATATTCCCGACAAAGCGGGGCTCCGAGAAGTATTCTCAAGAGATTACCAATTTGCTCAGCTAAGCAATCGTGTGGCTCACAGCAGGCCCTACAACAATTGACCCGGTGTAGTTCAGCGGTTGCGGCTCCACTTTCTCAAACCTTCACAACCTTACCTTCGCGTATAACGTGCGAGATTTGCGTACACTTAACAGGCACGCATGATTTTAGTTATACTTCCGAACTGAAAAACGAAATCACGTAGAAACTCCTCTGGGAGTTGCCTAAGTATGCACAAGCATTGTGCCGCTTGCTAATCCCCACGCTGCCCGGTGTCATCATCAATGTTATGAAACTTGATTCGACCAGCATAAACCCTTATAAACCCTCATCGGTCGTTATCAACCTTATCGAACACGATCCGACCCTTACGAACTATTATCGGTCCTTATCAACCTGGATGTCCAGCTAAGCTGTTACAAAACCACCACTACAATTGCTGAGGGAGCATGCAATGTTTATTCATGGTTCGGATGCTTGTTTTGCACTTGTTCTTTGTTGAAACGTGTGCTGTTCTGTGTATTGTATGGGTGATCTGAATGAATGTATGCGCTGTTCGCTTCACTTCGCTGAGCGCTTGTAGCCTCTGCCTTACGTGGTTATGAGCCATTGCATTCGTCTTACGTGACGGACGGAGAAATTTCTCATTTGGTAGGCATAGAAATGCTTATGCATTTAAAACTAAAACGGGATGGTTTATTAAACGAGACGAAGCTGCTGATTTTCGCTGTAACACGGGGACTATCTTTTCCTCTTTATTTCGTTCCGTCACGCGCACTATAGATCATGAGTTTTTCCTTTCAATTTGTTTTTACACTGATAATATTCAAACCTTCGCATTGTCGGCACATTGCACTAAACACACGTAACACACGTAACAAATTAAGTAAACACCTAACAAGTAACACGTAAACACACGTAACAAGTGCTCTATTTGGCGATGTCCTTTTGTGTCAAAAATTTGCCTAATACTAAATCTGTCTAAGCACCTTATCTTTCTAAATACCAAATGAAACACTTTACCATGCACCGAAACTTGAGAAAAAGGGGGGCGCGCAACCAGGCTTCGCGCTTCGATGGCACTCCATAAAGCCATTTGGCCCGCTCCTTCTTGCAGAATCTAATACCATCATCTTTCCTTATACGTCATGGCGCAAATATGCATCACAGCTGCACATTCGTGTCCATTTTTGACATGGTCCGCAAGCTCTTTCCCATCAATTCCACGGCAAACGAATATTTTGCCCCTGTAGAGATGCTTTGCCGCATAGTAGCCAAACAAAAGCGCCCCAGGAAAAAAATTCAGCCAGCGGATTAAAACCAAACTGGACCTACATATATAGAGAGACCTAAAGTATGTGCCACTAGAGTGCAATTAGCGGATGAGTTTTTACTGTGCTGCAAACTACATTTTAAAAATCACCCCATGCATTTTCAATGGGTCTACAAAAGTGCCCCAGGAAAAAAATCCAGCCAGTGGAATTAGACTACACTCGACATATACCGTGAGAACGTTGTCGGGATTTAGTGCCTAAAGTGCAAATCGCGAAAAATGAGCCATTGCTCAGTAATCGATTTTTAAAAAATGCTTCCCATAGAGTTACGCCAACCGCATCGCCCCAGGGTCGGCTTCGCCGCAGTAGTCGATGTCCCAGATTGCTGGACTTGATAACCAACACGGTGACTGATAGTGATAAAAAACTATTAAAACAACAGTGTTTATGGAGCGAGCAAGTAGTTCACTTAAATAAAACTCAACAGTGCGAGCATGAGCATGAATTGACGGGTGAAATTTACGGCAGACACACACATTGCTTACCTAGGTCACATTTATTGCTGTCTTCGGCATTCATTACAACAGTCACAACAAAAAAAGATTCTCACCACTCTCAGATAAGCGAAGAACTTTTACCATTGGCCATCGGCAATGCGTCTCGTCGCAGCGGCCACGCAGCACGCCAAACATGTCCCTGCTCCACGCCCGGCGTCATGGCTTCTTTTCAGCGGCGCGCGCGCCTTTAGGAGTCTTTTTAGTAACTGTACCACCCGTCACGAGTGACTTCCGACACACAACACGCTTGGTAAGCGCGCGCCACCAAATCGGAAAGCGTAAAAACGTGGGTAAAGCGATGAAACAAAGCGCGACACGACTAGGGCTGCCTCGATGCCCAGCGCCGCCGTCCAGGGTGGAGACAACCCCGCTGGCGCCGCCATATTGAGTCACACGAGCTGAGACTCAGCTACGCTTGCGTTCATAAATAGTGTTACTCGCGGTGCACTTCCAAGTGCTTTGCCTTGATGAGGATTTTTTTATCGGTATCAGCATCTGCACATCTTTATAACCAATACCCGTTACCCCGTGGAAGGTCCAAGACGTAATGTTATGCGCCGGGAACATGCCCCAGGTTGCCTAATTCAATTTACATTTAACATGCCGTGTGTATGTTTGAAATACGCACTATTTTTTTGCACTTCGATGCTTGGTATATAAGGTTTGCGACCCCCTGTGTGTGGAAGCTTTTCTTTTTCGCTGTTGTATTTTGGTTTACACGTCACGCCTCCTTTACGATAGCGAGCCACTCGCGCACGGCGGTTAGTTTCCCTTGCGTTGCGCGTGCTCTTCGCGTTCGTTGCAATTATTTGACGATATCTACGCGCAATTTTGCTTTTTTTTGCCCACAAAACTGTGTGCTGACAGGATTAAGCTGGTGTAAAAATAACTGCGATATGAAAATAAGGTTTAGTTAGTGCTGTAGAGAAAAATGTAACGTAACTTGTCTGTGTCAATCTTGCGTAGTACACATAAGAAACCAAACGATGCACAAAATACATTTACTTAGTATTGTCTAGTACAGTCAATCATGAAACATGAAAAATTATATGTACTGTGTGGCGCCTGAAGGTTATGTTGAAAGAGGAAATAAAAAAAATTCGCAAGGTAGGCTCGACACATAATTCGGGATAGTCAGAGTTTTTTTTAAAATTTATTCATTACATGGGGGGGGGGGTGTTCAAGTGAGTACATCAACCTTATTACACACAATATAAATCGAAAACAAGAATGCAAACAAGAAAACGCAACCGCGGGTAATATTAATCAAGATATCCAGCCAGCATACATCAGCTACCATCGCATACGTCGCATCAGCCAAACACATCGATGGCGAGTACAAAACATTTTATAAATAACCATTAGAACACTGATAACTACATTGAAAAAATAAACAACACTGCATACATATCGCGTACAAACACCGTAAATGAAACTAAGACAGTCAAATACAGATTAGCAATGTTTTTCACTTCGAAAATATAGTCCATGATGATGTAGGGCTGTCGACCTTAACAGACGGCGCCCATCCTGTCGATTTTCCTCGTACTGGTCCTCTTCAAAGTGTTTCTAAATACAAGTAAAACAACAAAAGTGATTATTGATATGAAAAGTAGCCTCGTAAGTACAGAGAACCCATTACAGTGCTTAAAAATAAATTTTCGCAGAAGTAATGCTGTATTACCTCGCTTCACACGTTTCGAAGAAATGCACAGGCTACAACAGACACCATGCCAGAAAGCGCCGAAACATTTTGGTCCCATGATGCCCCTTAACTCTACTATACACCTGGGCATACCGTGCACATGTAGGCATTTAAAGACCGTCACAGTACCCACTACGATCGGGAATGAGCGGCGGCGCTGGCATCGAGGCACCCTAGACCGTTTCAAAACGACACCACCGGCCATACTCTTCCCGGCATGCATCGCGAGAGCTGCGCAATGCGGAGGAGATATGACAGCGCTCATGTTTGGCTGAAGCTGAAGCGCGTTTGATTATGCCCGCATCTAGCGCAACTAAAGATAATAATCAAACTACAGTTCCGTCAAAGTATCACAGGACCATATATATCAATACGCTAATATTCTAATGTTTCAGGATGTTGCTGTTCGTTTGTATTTGTATGTTTTCTCCCTGCTCATTTGACCGGCCGCCATTGTGGCCTCCCACCGTGAGAGCACGTTCATCTCTCTACGAAACCTTACTGGAGCGGCTGTCGCCCGCTGTCATGTGAATGTAGCGGCGTCTCGCGTGTTGAGCGGGCAAAATTGGTTCCTGTCTGGCGTTCTCTAACGAACCCCACATTTGCTGTAATTTAGGAACCACTCCCCCTAATACGTCAAAAATACAAAAAAAAAAGAAAGAAAAGAAGAAAAAGAAAGCGCGGTGGCCAAACATTCAGTTGCAGTGTATACAAGTAAGTCTGATTACGAAGCATCTTTCTCGCCCTGCAGATTAGTTATTCAACCTGCTCTACGCTTTGATTCTGTCGGTCGTCGGGATTTTACAGTACTCTAGCATGCGCCCACGTGCGACCTTCAGTGTGCGCCCGCTGTTAGTGGGTGTCGCGTTTCCGGAGAATATAAAACAAACGCGAACGCATTGATACACAAGGAAATAATAATAAAAAATATTGGGTACAAATATACATTCAATCACCATAATGCATCCGCTTTTAGTTTTTGTGCAGGTACACAAGTCGTTTTATACCACAGCCTAAAATGCCTGCAGCGGTAGCGGGGGGCTTTCTATCACATTGAACCATAGTGATAATTCATGCCACAACATCGCTTGCCACAATATTCTCCGATGTATGTTCACTGTTTCTGTGGCTTCTTTTAGATTATAATGGCACGTATGCAGTAGACATCAGTGACGAATGAATTGCTGCTGTCCATCTTGAGCATACGCTCGTGCAAGATTTAAATTTCTTTTTTACATTGCGAAACCAAAGATTCCAACTGGTGTCAATAAAATATTAATTTAGTCCAACCTGCCCCATTCCTTCGGCCACACAACATATCGTATAGGTTAGTCCGGCCGGCTAAAAACACCACATCAGGATGGCAATACGACACAATAATCAAGTAAACTTCCAATCCATACAGTAGGTCCCCTATGCCACGAATGCGAACTCGTTTAGAGGTTACAATCTAAAGGTTACAAGACATTTGGCGCTGCAGTAACCTTTAAAATATACACTTCAGGCACATGTAACCTCTAACCGCGACTGAAATTCACGAAAACACAAAGATCAAGTTTTTTTTTAGTCACCGAGTAACCTTTATGTTATAAGTTACTCGCAATTATAGGTTAACATAAACGTTACCGTGCTAAGAATATATGGGATAATCGCGACTTGTCGCACCGTAACCGTTTCTGCGAATTGTGCGGATGGCCCCGAGGCGATCTCGATCTCGAATCGTCGACGAACTTCAAGAGCCGCATGAGGAGGTGCTCGGCTGCGTAACGGCGTGTATAATTATTTTGGCCGAGACAGGTGCCGAGAGTGAACAGAGGTTGGCGCAGAAGCGGTGACGTGGCGAGTCGTCGAAGGAGTACATCTTGTTGGGTCAGTTGGTGAAACTTAGGTATTAGAACGGGACACAAATTAACACGTATACACAAATGAAGTATACACAGGATGAGCGCCGCGTCATGTCTATACTTCATCTGAGCGTGTGTGTTAATTTGCGCCCCTGTTTAAATAAGAGAGCCGCTGAACGTAGCGCAGCTGTAAGTTAACAAGCAGAATCACGTTCAGAGAGGTGTAGTGGAATGCGCTCAGCAAATTGTATTCGTATACTTACAGTGGCAGCCGACGTGCCAATCACGTTGCAGAGGACGGGGTCGGGGTGGTGTACCAGCGTAGACCAGCTGGTATTTGGCTCGGACGTGTCTCGTGTGCCTAAGAAGGTGCCTACTCTGGCTGAAGTGTTTTCGGGGGAGGACGTGTCGGATTCTTAGTGTGCTCTGCATACAGAACGTTTACGTGACCCGACAGAAGCGGGTCGAGTCGGCTTGTCGTGCTGGAATCGGCGGGTCGAGGTCATGTGAACATCATCGGGTCGCGTTGAGCGAGCGCCGAGTCGGGCTAAGCCAGATTGACTGCACAGGGTAGATTCATCCAGCCCGACTATATATTTGCAGCGCGCATGTAAACGCGGACGGGTTCCCATGCGCATTGAGACTTGCGCGGGACCCCTGAGACGTTAGCGTTCTTATGTGCCGGGAATCTTATCAAGACATGGCAAAGACAAACACTGGGAAATGCAACCTCAACCATGTAACAATAAAATCCATGAAATGAAACTGTTTCAGTCTGCTGGAAGCCCTGTTGGAACGCGTTGACGGTCACTTCTCGACGCTGCTTGGCGTCGTTCTCTAGATCCGTCAGAAACAAATTGATGTAAACGCTGTCACGACGGCCTCTGTCAACCCGATTTCAGACTCGACCCGCCTGCGTTGGGGTTACGTAAACGTATACCGATAGAGGATCGCTGAAAAAAGATAACTTGCTCCATTTATCGCGTAGCCGCGATAATCGCGGGCGTGGATTGAGGCTATAATAATAATAATAATAATAATAATAATAATAATAATAATAATAATAATAATATAATAATAATAATAATAATAATAATAATAATAATAATAATAATAATAATAATAAATTGATTCGCCGTCCCCAGCGAGCGCTCTATAACAACACATTTCCTTTTAAAGAAGCGTTGGCATTCAGGCATGCCGCGTTCTTGTGTGCTGGCCCCAACGCAACTGATTTCCTGGGACATGCAAAAACAGCAATAAGGCAGCTCTATGCCAGCGTTGGCTGGATACCAAAGGAGCAAAACTATTTTAAGGTTAGAATACGCAGGCCGGCTGTGCGTGCCGCGATAGCCAGTACTTAATATAGTCAACGTCAAACCGGATTAAAACAAATAAAGCGCATGACGGCCAACTTGCGACGCTAAGTGAACTTTCTTTTAACTGCAATACAACTTGCTTAGGACATAAGTATTATTAGCACCTTGGGTTAATGCTGACAGCGATGCCGCGGACCTCCCAATGAGTTTACGGGTGCCAGTTCACCTTAGGCAAGCGCTGACACGCAGATATGCATGCATTGATTTACTGCGGGGATGAAGGAATCGAGGATCAACTAAAAGTCAAAAATACAAATACGAAATGCTCTATAAAAAACTAAAGATAAAAAATTTCCTGCGGCGTCTTTTTTTTTTTTTTTCTCTCTTCAAATACAGTAAACACTAATTGCTTTGGCCGAAGGAGAAGCTTTTTACTCGTTGCTAAACAGAAACCTCGCAAACATCTTGGGACGATTTGTCGGTAGATTTGATTGACGATTTACATTTGACCAAGCGCGTACCTCACATGCGTTCTACAGGCACCAAACAGGCTTGCTGGAAGGGCGGTTAGCAGCTTTCCAGTGTACTTGGAGAGGGGGACACCCTGTACGGAGCACGCCATGTCCGCCTTGTATAGGTAAGCGGGGAGAGCAGAGTCCGTCATCGGTGCCAGCTTTCTTGACGGAGAGTTTTTTACGTGCTGGCGGGTTCTCTTCAATAATAATTAAACCTTTCTTGTCGCTCCAGAGGGAAAAAAAAACAGTAACTGCTGGGAAGAACGACTTCATGAGTTTGTCACTAGCAATACACGCTGGCGCTGCGCAAGAGAACTTTAAGGGCTGGGAGGTAGAGGCCTCCGCACATCTTCGCTTTATCCGCGCATAAGCGGAGCAACAGGTTCAGTTAACATGAGCGACCGCCGCATTGCCCAGTTTGAACGAGATAAGCGAGCACCTGGTTTCGCTACGGATCCCGTTCATATACGAATCAAGTGCCTTATACCCGGGGGCAGTTGAAAATTGTCGCATGCTTCGCATAACATCAATTCCTACAGTCGGTGGGATCTGCAGATATTTTTATGTTCTGGCTTTCAAGGATCAATAACTGGACACTTCAGTCATTTCACGAGCTCACCTCGATCGACGAACTTTTTCAAAGAACTTATGCGTAACGCAATGGGTGTTTGAGTCTTTCTTGTTTGTTCTCACCCACTTACACGTTTCTTTCCTGCTCATAGTACTCAGTTACGCATAACATACGTGTTTAACTAGGCTGCTTTGTTGTTTGCCTTCGAAGGATTGGGGTCGGGGCCAGTCAAGCTGCTTAATGTGCAGCTTTTACCTCGCCTTACTCATCAAAAAAGCGTACGTTGTACTTTTGTGAAAAATAAAAGCAACTTCAAATCACTTCAAAGCAAAAAAAAAAAAAAGATTAAATAGCCTGGCACTTTCAAAATCGTTATTAGGCTCTTTTACTTACAACACGCCACGTACAGCGTGACACATATATTCCAGGAAATTTAAAGAAAAACAATGATGTATCATGACTTCAGGAAAGTCATCACAAGCAGGCGGATATTCTTCCCAGCGGTGATACCAATGGAATGAATACACTCTCTTGGTAGGATAAGCAGACCCTCTCTAGGCTAAGTACTTGCCAAAACATATGAACTGCTTGCAAAGGGTAGAATAAATTTTCAGTTGGAGTAGACAACGCCGTAGGTTGAAGCAACGTCCTCCTTTCATCCGGCATAAGCACACTGTACCGGGCTAAACATCTCGAAGGTATCAAAAACTTGAATCGTTCTTCGGCCACGGAAGAGAAATTTTGTAAGATTTCAGTATGTCAAGATAAAAGTTTGCAAGGTACCATGTCCCTCAATTCCATCATCAACTAAAAAAAAAAGAAAAAGAAGAAAACATTAATAAACTGCTGCATCTGTTGGGCAGTTCGATTACACATTGGATATATACTGACATTTAAATTTACCCCCTTTTCTAGCGCCACAAATCCGCCTGGGTTTTGCTGCCGCCTAGCGATACGAAACAAAACTATACTGTAGCGGGTTATTGCGAATAGATGTCGCCACATGGACGGGATGACTCCTGTTCAACCTGGCGCCAAAATGAAAGAGCGGTGCGTTCGGAGATTCTTACGTCGGCGAACATTTTCGCATATTTGAGCACGTAAAATGTGACGAAGGTTTCTAGAAACCTTTATCCAGAGGCTGAATTCACGAACCTTCTTGTGCGTATAAGAACAGCTCATACGATTGGCGGACCACCGTAGCTAATGTAATGTCTGTTATGTTGATTGGCCGTTGCGTGTTCTTAGGAAGCGGCTTAGTGTAAGAAACGCTTCGGGAATACGACCGCTGCACCACGGAACACATTCTTTTTTCCCTTCGCCAATAGATCGCATTGCGCAGCGACGCCGTTATCGCCGGAATCGGCCGCCCAGTCGGCGCCGCGGATGATGTGAAAAGAGTGGAACCGAAGGGTGCACCCTCGGTTCATAGAGAACTAGCAGTATAAGTAAGAAGAATGGGAACCGAGGGGCTCGATTTTATTAGTCATAACCACATAAAGCCAACAGACAACGACGCCAGTATAAGTGTTTCGCAGGTTAGCTTGTCGCGTTGTTACTCGCTTGGAGGCACCAGCACACGTTTCACGTATACCAGCATCAGTTATTTCCGTCCAAACCTGTTGAGGGCTGCTGGGCAGAGAAAAATTTCACGATTCGCCACTGACAGGGGCTGGAGTGAAAGAGTGCTTAAAAGCGAAAGTTTAATATGAAATGATGGGAAGCCGCAGGAAGTCCCCCCTATTGCCAGCTGAACCCAGGAACCCTGCGCGACGACACCACTTAGATTGCTGGTCCCCGCAGTACTTGCTCTGAAGGCACCGTGAATGCAGGAGCGTACATTTCGAGCGTGCTGCAGCAGTGGAAGCACTATTAAACAGTGTTTTATAATATTGACAACCGACGTATCAAGGAAATACCAGTCTTTTTTTTTCTTCTTTTTTTTTTTGCTTGTGCGTACGTTTCTGTCTTTTCGTTAACGTTTACAATGATCAGTAGGGACGGCGCACTAGAATAACAAGTGCCGTGACTGGATCTCCCATCAATGTCATTATCTCTGGCATGTCCCTGTTTCAATCCCTTTCCTTCCTCCTTTTCGATCCTTCCCGAATGCCAACCGAGAGAGAGAGAGAGAAAAAATTTTTTATTTTTCCGTCAACGTCCTGCGCAATGCCGACCGACGTTGAGGTGCTCGGTGTGCTCAGTTACGCTGCAGTAGGTACGGCCGCTACTTCTGCTCGGTGTCGCAAATTTATGCTTCGCTGTGTCTATTGCAGTCAAAACGCAAAGCGTAACTTTCAAGTTCTGCACATATTAACGTGTTTTACTACTCGTGAGTGACTATTTTGTATAGTACAACCAGTGAGAACCAGGACGTACACGCATGCTTTCATTTACTCTCTAAGCTATTAATTTACTCACGCTGATGTTCCCTCACTATCTTTCTCTTTATAGAACTTTCATAGACGTGACAGTGAAGTCTGGAATGTAACAAATCAATATGATTGAGCAGAGACTTCGAGGGCATGCAGGCAACCTGTACAAAGAAAGTTTCTGCAGCGCTGTACCTACCGTATTTGCGTGATTCTAATGCGAATCTTTCTTGGATTAAAAGTGCGTTCAAATTTGCTTGCGCATTACAATCGCAACTAAATCACCTCAAAATCAAAAACAAAACCAATACTTTTACAAAAAAAAAAAAGAAAAGAAGCTCGATGCAAGGACCTAGCCCACACTGCCATCGAACACACGTTGCTTTTTTTTCTGCCTTGATTTGCAGTCGCCAGTTTCCAGTTTGCTGTACGTGTGACATTTCTAATGCATTAGATGGAACTGAAGATTACTTTCTGTGGTCGGTAGACTGCGAAAAGGTGGTGTCTACTGACTCATATAGCGACAAGCCCCTAAGACTCAGCTGTGTGCGTGTCGGTGTGACTTTGTATGTTCGATAAAATTGTTTCACCATGGTACGCGTCGACTCAGGTCATTCAGGTTTCGTTACTTGATGTGCGCGGTAGAATCGGCACCAAGTTTTTTTGGGATATTTGGGTGGTAATATTACTGCCCGTGACAATCGGGAGTGCGGTAGAATCGTGCAAATATATGGTAAGTACTTTGGACATCATTTACGCGAGAGCAGGAGCATCTTTATGACGCGAAATATAGGTACTTTATTTTAAAAGCCATATCTCAGTTCATCGAAATAAGTCTCAAATAAAGGTATTCAGGGCGAGTAGCGTCAACGAAAGCAACCTCAGCCCTTTATGGTGTGCGGCAGGAGCTTTGGATACATTACCAAAATCTAACTACAGAGGTCGGTTTGCGGTTCCTTTAGTGAAGCATCGGTGATTGCGCACTCAGTGCGTTGAGCGGAAACGAGTTACATTGATATATTGACCCATCCTCAAGTGTAATATTAAAGAACCGCAAGCCTGAATCTTTCTCTTTTTTTTTCTTTTTATTTTTTCCGCAGAATAACATTCGTTGTCGTGTAATCGCTTTCTGGTTGTTAGTGACTCCATAGATTTCTCGGTATCTCGGCCACAAGGAAAGATAATAGCATTCGATAATAAAATAGAAGGAAAGGAATGCCATTGAAACTTTGCACTTGAGGAAACCTAATGAAGGCATGCCACATGTGTATTTGTGGGTGTAAGGGGACAGTGTGATTGCCCACAATTATTATGGGGCAGAAACTGAAGTACATTTTTTTGTCGACACGATCGTCTTCAGGATAGATGCCCAACAGCGGAGACTGTCACTGCGGTCATTCGAGCAGCAAACGCGGACACTACGAGGCGCTAAAGAGGATTTGGCGCACCCAGAGTGCTGCTCAATTGGTAAGCCATCAGTGCTAGGGCTAGGGCGAGTTGATCATTACGACATCGACTTACGTAGAGACGACGAACAACTTGATAGTCCTGGTGGCCCGATCAGATCCGAGGCAACCATCATTACGTTGTGCAATGGGGTCAAGGCAGTAACGAGAGATTACAAACGACTAAGAAGAAAAGATGATTGCAGAGGAGGACTTCGCGCGTACTAACGACGGTTTCCTTTCGTCACTTTTTCGTTAAGAGATCTTTGCTTTCTACTCAAGACGATAGGGAGAAAGAACGACCACAAATATTTATTTAAAAGAAAAACGCCATAGTCTCGGCATAGAACTTTCCTATTTTGTTGGCCTGCGCGATGAAAATGCATTCTGCTTAAGTACGAGCCCTTCATTAATTATCGCAGAAAAGCTCATGAAAGTCTAGGCGATAAATATTTTGTTGAGTAGTGTGTCTACGTTAGGGGGTGAGGAGCACGAGGGAACGGCCAACATTACTCGAAACGTAAGGTTGTCATAACATATATTCGCTTCGTGTTAACATTTTCAAGATGCTTTTCTACGTGAAGTCTACTCAATCATAGGAAGAAATGTTTCTAATATAGTTCCACATCCTTTTCTTCGTTTAGTTGCGGCAGTCAGTCCACGTCTTCAAAGTTGATTTATAACAGCAAGTATTCTGTTCAGGGACAAAACAGGAAAGCGGATACTGGTTCTCTTAGATTCATATATACAGTCGTTATCAATTTTGCTATCGAGTAATAAGATTATATCTGATTTGGTGGGGTGACTAAATCAAGAAGTAATTTTCTTCCGCCAGTAGTATCAAAAAGTGAGGATTCTCTGTTCATGACACATTGTCGCTTTCGCCGAGCTGTGAAACCGCGTTTTGATGTTTCCTCACTTGCATTTCGTGCGATGCAATAGTAGGTTGCTGAACCTCACTGGCCTAATAGAGCATTGTGCTTCACAAAGAGGTAACGACCTCTTCAGATAAATCGTGTATCATCGTTTTGTCGGCTGCAGTAACCTCAACTGTATTTCGAAGTACCGTGTAACGCTGTTTGCGCATTGTAACATCATTCGCAGACAGGTCGCGGTAAGCAAGGCGTGGAACACGCAGTCGAGCCACAGCGTTAGATAAACGTAGAGCGTGCAGCAGGAGAGGGAAAAAATTAAAAAGTAAGGAAGACACGGAAGGAAAAGAATAAGAAGACAGAACTAAACAACGTTCTGCTCCTACTGTATACGGCTGGGTCGGTGGTACGGAGATGAAGGCAGTATTGCGCACTGGTGGGAATTCCTTGTAGCACCAGGAACCTGACAACTTGAGAAAGGGAAGAAACATGTAAAGTTGCATAAGCCGACTCATTGAAATTAAAATTATCGGGTTTTACTTGCCAAAACGACGATCTGATTAAAAGGCACGCCGTATTGGGGGACTCCGGAATAATTTCGACCACCTGGGGTTATTTAACGTGCAGCTAAATCTAAGTGCACGGGTGTTTTCGCATTTAGCCCCCATCGAAATGTGGCCACCGTGGCCGGGATTCGATCCCACGACCTCATTCTCAGCAGCCCAACATAGCCACTGAGCAACCACGGCGGCTATGAAACTGAACCTGCCTGAACTGACATCAAAAGATGTTGACGCATAAGGCCAACTGGCTTCTAAAATCACTAAAACCCCTCCTGTTTTTGTGAGATTCACGTCGCGCTCATTGAAAGAACAGTGGTCGAAGCAGGAAGCACTCTTGCGAAGTAAGCTTCCTGGCCCTCGCTTCTTTCACTACCTGACTTTCCGAAATAGGAAACTGTTATGGTTGACTTGACCACAGGCTGCTGAAAAGTGGTGCAAATATGCGTGGCAGAGAAATGGAAAAATTTCAGTCAGAAAAGCTCAGGGTGACCCTGCCATTCAAATAAGGACAAAAGACAAATGAACAAAAATTTTGTAAAGGTAGTGTCTGATTGAGCATATCATCGCACATTTACGGACACTGTTTACGAATCATTTTTGAATTACTGTTACTTCGACACTGCCTCATTCCAGAGCACCACGCACAACGTATAAACAGGGCATGAAGTGTTTTCTTTTTTCCATTTGAATAGACGTAGTTTGGGGAACAAAGACAATGACATTGCTTCTTACTTGGTGGCGTTAGGACACGCGTTTGATGTTCTGGGTTTTACAGATGCTTGGTTGAGTGATTCGTCTGATGCAGGCCAGTTTAATAATAAACAGTATTTGGTGATTACGAATGCCTATGAGTCTCTTGCGATCTCGAACCACTCATTTACAGTTGCGGTAGTTTATCACGCCCCCCCCCCCTTAAGGTTCTTTACCGAGTTTTTCAGTTTTCTTGAACGTTGAAGTGAATAATCTGCATCTATGGCTGTGCCAATAGTTGTATTAGGAGACTTCAACATTTACCTACTCTGCTCAGATACTCGACTAACATTATTCTTGATCTAGCCAATTTTGCCGGATTCTATACCGACATTACTGTACCAACTCAAGTAACACTTGACAGTGACACATAGATAGACTTGTGCTTTACAAACTCCTTAAACGAAAGTGTGTGAGCAGGTGCCTTAACGCCAGGAAAAGGTTACCGCATGCCTCTGTTTGTTTTGCCAATTACAGCCCGAAATAAATGTACCTCGACCATATTTGTCTCGTAGGCTTAAATTGGCTAAAATAATTTCGAAATTCCGTAGCCTCTTAAGTGGCCACGTCGAATAATGTCCTCAACGACAAAAACCCGAATGTTGCGTACAACGTATTTATTAATAAGGGCGTAAGATTGGGCTTGATGGTAAAACATGCTTCAAGGTGCGTTAACAACGCAAGGCCACCAGAGGGGACAGAAGAGAGAACAGAGCGCTGAAATTAAAACAGTTTATTTTCTTTCCAGAAAGCATCGCTATTTTTACAGTCATACAATAGCACACCAACCATGCGCAGAACGCCACGACAAAACCAAACAAAATTCAAAGTGGTGGTAACCCGAGGTATCTGATTTCCTTGTCAGTGAGAGCGACAGAGGAGCGACTGACGCAACCATCCCTCAGCTCGTACAAGTCTGATGCTTTTTTTATTTCTGGACACAGTGAGCAAATGGTTTAGACCACTTGAACTAACCCATGAATTTTCCGAGAATGGTGTAATAAGGTTCCTTGATGTCACGCTATTTTTGCACGAAGGGCGTTCCTGCTGGATGTACTACCCACGTGGTAACAAGCCTCTTCTTCTTCCTTTTACCTCCGCGCATTCAAACTTATAAAACGTGGCATTGTTAGTTCATGTTTCAATAATTCCCTAAAAAAATCCTGGGAACACAAAATGGCTGACAGTTTTCGTGAGCAATCTGAGAGGTTAACTTCGGCAGGCTACCCAATCCTTGTGCAGGTCTCTGTTGCTGAAGGCCTGCTGTGCAGATCTTTGTCAGAGGTAAATGTAAATCCAGATGGATTTACAAATAAGCAGGCAAAAATAAGCAGGCAAAAATTGCAGTAATTCCGTACATGCATAGAATCGCGCATAATCTGAAAAAGGTCGCTGAGCGTATAAACGTCAAAGTTGTCTTCTCTGCCCCGGCAAAACTAGGTAGCCTATGCAAAGTGACCGTCCCAGCATCCAGGCCCAAACGAGATTGCGGTATCGCACATCAAAAGAAACCTGTAGATTGCGCAGACAACGTCGTTTACCCTATTCCCCTGTCTTGTCGGAAATATATCGGACAGACGGGCCGCTGCTAAATGAAAGGTTGAAGGAACACAAGTACATTGTAGACCGCGCAAAACAGGGATGGCTTTCTGCCTACTGCTGCACATGTAGATGCAGGCCAAAATAAAAAAAAAAATGTAGTATCGTCGCGAAACACAGAGACTGTATTACACGGGAGATAATCGAAACAGGAGAAATTCTACGTTTGAGCGATGGTTGCGTCAGTAACCCCTATGTCGCTCTCACTGACAAGGAGATCAGATACCTCGGGCTATATCACCACGTTGAATTTTGTGTGGCTTTTTCATGGCGTTCTGCGCATGGTTGGTGTGCTATTGTATGACTGTTTAAATAGCGATGCTTTCTGGAAAGAAAATAAACTGTTGGAAGTTCAGCGCTCTGTTCCCTCTTCTGTCCCCTCTGGTGGCCTTGCACTGTTAACGTACCTTGAAGTATTTATTAAGCTACACGAATATTATAAGGTGGCATTTTGAAAACGTAACGCGAAAGTATGCAAAAAAATGTCGCAGTTTCACCCGAAAGGCGAAGCATCAATTGCGATAGCAACTTAGTAGAGAGCTATACCGAGTAAGGATGGTAGTTTTATCAGCTGTATAAACTTGGACATGCAGCACCACTAGCAACGCGCAGAACTGTTGTCGACGCGTTCGCCGTTTTGCCCGCGTTCGCCCCGAACGCGCGCGGCGTTGGTGACTGTTGCCAGGGCCTCTGGGGGTGGCTCGGAGGTTTTCGACGAGATCAGAACGGGAAACTCGTCAATCAGTGTCGGAAGTCTTTACCATCTTCTCGCCTCGGAACGTTTTTACATAAATACGCATTTGGTGCCGCAGCTAAACGTCGCCTCCCCACCCTCCCTCCCGTCCCCCCACGGTATTTCGCGCGAAGGAAGAAGTCACGTTTGCTCTATATATGTGGTTGTAAAGGACGAAAGAGACGCTTAATTCTGCAGCCCTTCAGGGAGCACGGCGAAGAACGCGCATTTGTTCTCCGCCGTGCATTCGCTCCCCGTGAACGCGGGCGTCCCTCGCGCCCTTTCACTCGCACATACAGCGTCCGGCGCGCGGCGACGATTTCCTCGCCTTGACGTCATACGCAACCTCACGGCGACGGCGACGCCGGCGGCAGAAATCCTCTTTCAGGGTCCATATAATTGCTATCGCAATAAAACGCGAGATGCCATGGATCACAAAAGACTTGCAAGACAGGATAGAGGATCCCGGTAAGGTTTTTCACCCATTCACAGTGAAGAAATACATTAGAATGCTTTCTGAATATAAACAGATTAGAAACAAGCTAAACGCTGATATAAATAAAGCACGTACGGCGTATTATGCGTAGACAGTTTACTGGAAGTTTTAAGAATGAAAAAAAAGTATGTTGCTTTTCTGGACTGTTATAGAGCAAAAACACAATGATCTGTCCGAAGAATTGAGAATTAATGGAATCACCTACTCTAACGCAATTCTGGCAGACAAGGTCCACAGTCATTCCTTATCTTCTTTAAGAGCACAAAATAACCAGCAAATGCAATAAAAAAGTAACACTGTTCGGGCAGAAGTCAGGTTTATTTCTTTTGTCACCCAGAACAGGGAACATAGAACGCGTAATCAAAACTTTGAAAGACGCATGTGCAAGTGGTTACCACGAACCACAGTGACACCAGCAAACGCATGCTCTGGTATTTTATGCCTTCCTTTCGCCCACATTTGTGACCGCATGACTGAACATGGCAGCTTTTCTGAAAAAAAAAATTAAGATAGCCCACGTGTTTGCAATACAAAAAAGCTGGAGACAAAAATATTCTTGGCAACTATCAGCCATTATCAGTTGTGCCGGTTTTTTTTTTCAAAATAGCGGCACATTGGCCCTATAACGTAAAACTATTCCGATCTGTTTAGCGGAGCTGTTGTTTGGCGAGGCTGCGCCGTCCGTCCGTCAGCCGGTGTCAGGCAGGTCACGTGACCAGGAGAGGATGAGAGCCGCGCTGGGGGTGCGCAGGTCACGTGACCAGCAGAGGAGGAGAGGCACTCTGGGGGAGGACGCGACATTATGAGAGGGCGCGCGCTGGGGGGGAGGAGGCGACCAATAGGAGGCCGCGCTGGGCGCGAGGAGGAGAGGCGATGGGTATGAGAGAAGGTATTTCTGTGCGGCGCACCCTTTGGGATAACGCACAACACGCAGAGCTGCTGCTGACGCCGTCCGTGTTTCCCCGCCTTCGCGCCGAACGTGTGCGGTGTCCGTGACTGCAGCCGAAGCGTCTGGCGGCGGCTCGGCAGGTTTCGACCAGAGAACTGGGTTCTCGTCGAGTAGCGTAGGAAGTCGAAGCCTCTTCTCGCAACGTTTCAACATAAGATAAGCTCGTGTTGTAGACTTGTGTTTACTTGTGTTTACGCAATTGCATCACGTGCAACACATGCACTTGTAACACTCGATCGTAACACTCGGTGTAACACAGCTTCGCTGTTCGACCAACTTCACGGAGGTATAACTTTTATTCCAATCTCCTGAAGTCACATTTGTGTAACCACGACGCAAGCACCGAGCGGTGACCTACAGCATTGTTTGTACCACCCAAGTAGACGTTTTCCTTGTTTATAGGAGGTCACTTTTGTTTGCTTTTAAAGCGAATAGCATTGCCTAGCTGGGCAGGTTTTAGCGCGATAGCGTTATATCCCCCGTTTAGCAGAAAATTCGGCGTCGGCGCCCGCGGTTAAGAAAATCATCCCGAACCACCCCGACCACGCAGGCCCTCCGCGTGGCGCAAATACGCTGGTGAACTATTCGAATTTCTCAATGCAAAATGCGCCAGAAAAATTGTGAAGTACGACGTAACCACAACCTACAGATATGGTAGCGTCGGATTGTAATTTGAATATAAGAGAAAACATAATTCTCTTACGCGGCAATTCAAACACAAGCACCTTTTCCAGCATTTCTACAACTCATACAGCGGCGCGCCGCGGTATTGCTCCTTGCAAAAATACCATCCAGATGGCGCTCGCCTCCTCGGCAGCCGCATGCGGAGGCGAACTTAGAGAAAAAAGAAAGCTGCAGTTGCCGGGAAACCTGATAAGCAGCCAGGGATGTTTGAATGCTATCGCGTTCCACTCTTAAGAGAATGGGCTGACAAGAGGCGAGCAGCACACAGATGTGGCGAGGGATTTGGTGGCGCTGAGCTAGCGCGGTGAAAGTAGATAACCGGATGAGGAGGGTGGTGCCGGCGTCTGCGATTGGCCCGCTTCCTCTTGCTTAGGTTGCGGTGGCTGGTCGAAAATCGCGGCGACGTGTGACGGTATAGGTTAAAAATGCCACTAAAAGAGTACCTCAGCGAAGAAGAGTTTAGAGAGCGTTGTCGCATGCGTGCCGAAAGGGCTCTACAACGCTATACAGCCACGTAAATAATTTTATGATATGTAAATAAATCCCTTTTCCCCTGCTGCTTCGAGTAGCAAGTGCCAGAGCGATCGGTGGGGAGACATCTTCTATACCTTTCGGAACGGGGCAGTGCCCTGTTATTAAAAAAATGACGCAGTTTCGCCCGAAAGGCGAAGCATTGATTACGATAGCAAATTAGTGGACAGCTATACGAAGTAAAGATAATAGTTTTATCGGCCGTATAAACTTGCAAACATAGACATACTAACTAAATTAACAAGCATGGTGTCACGCGTGCACAAGCAAACATGAACGCATCTCACTCGATGACCACGGAAACTCGCTGTCAAAACGCTGGAGTGAGTAAGCGCGGTGCAGCGAGCGAATTGACCTTCGGCTGCCGCTCGCATCAACACGAACTAAGCCGCGAAACGACAGCGCTAGGCGGACTTTGTCCCCTCCGCAGATGGCTTTGAAGATACTGCGGCCGGGTGGTCGCGCGCGGCTTGGCGATCTCCCTACCCTCCCCCCGCAGCCTTGCGGAGTCTTGATTGCCGGGCAGGCACACGTGGCCGCTAGGGGCGCCCGGAATAGAAGCCCCCTCTTCCCTCCTCACTCTCTCTCCGGAGCGTTGCGCGCGACATGAAGACGGCGAGCTTCCTTTCCACTTCGCTCTCTTGCGTGCGCGTGATTAGAGTGTTTTAGCTGAGCGCTTGCTGTCCGCTCCGTTCAGCCGGTATATGCTAGCAGACGCCACACAAACGCTTAGCGGGAAAGCTAGTGCGCTTGCGCACAACGCTCATACCGTCAGCGGAACGAAGATCGCCTCCCTCACTCCGCTATAAAGCCGACTGAGCGGAGCGTGACAGCGTGTCTACTTGGCCTCTTCGTCGTTTTGCAGCCGAGTTGATAGCACGTCGCTCACGTCTCTGCAAGACGCGCTTATCAAATGCGACATCTACGCAGTTCCCTGCAGTATCTCAGAGCGTGAAATGTGAGCGGAGCGGAGCGTAAGCGGCGCTCCGCTAAAACTGTCTATTGAGCCGCGATCGCCGGCTCACCCTCGCACGCTTCCACTCGCACATACAGAATACGGCGCTCCACGACGATTTTATCGCCCTTGGACTTTATACAGAACCTGACGGCGACGACGAAGGTGACGGTAGAAATGCGTTGGAGTGTCCATATAGTTGCTATCACAATTAAAGGAGCTTTGTTCGTCATATGACTGTATCTTTAAAGCGTACACGTCACTTTGCCGTTGTGAATTTTCGCGGGATTGTGACTTCGCGTGACAGACAGGCGAAGTGGGCGCAACCCCAAAACATTTTGACCAATCGCGGAAAGCTAACGATGAGAAAGCCGTAGAATTGAAAAAAAAAAATGTTTTTCTATTGTTTGGTCTAATTATGAAGATTCAGTGTGAACATGTACGAGAGACAGGTGAAGTAGGGGTGGCCAGAAAAATGTTTGACCAGTCGTGGAGGGCTGATTGCAGAAATGGCATATAAACAGTTTGAAATAGCTTTACGCGTTATCGCATCCCATCTTATCAACACAGAGTTCTTGCGCCCTTTAAAAAAATGTATAATAACGGAACAGCAGCTTGGTTTCCAGAACGGGAAGTAGGTAGAAAACTCACTCCTGAGCCTTACAGAAAGCATAGTTAACAACACTGAAAACAATATTTATACTGTTGGCTTATTCCTAGTTTTTCGAAAACCTTTCGATTTCCCCTCTCAAACACGACGTTCCGTTTAAATAAACTTTATCAGCACGGTATCCGTGGCTGCGCGCTTCAAATAATTAATAGCTATTTAATCAACCGTTTAAAGTCCATCAGTCTTGAAAGTACAAACTGAACTTTGATCTTTAAAGTATAGAGTTCTGCAGGGCTCCATTTTAGGCTCCTCCTTATTATATTAATGACATTGTATTAATGACCTAATACAGCTGACATTGTGCTGTATGCTAATGACACTAACATCTTCTTTCGCGGCGCTAACTTAATTAACGTCATGCATACAGCAAATACGTGGCTGACATAACTCTCCTTATGACTTCCAGATAATCTATTAAATATCAATGACGAGAAAACCAAATACATCATCATCATCATCATCATCATCATCAGCCTATATTTTTGTCCACTGCAGGACGAAGGCCTCTCCCTGCGATCTCCAATTACCCCTCTCTTGCGCTAGCGTATTCCAACTTGCACCTGCGAATTTCCTAACCTCATCATCCCACCTGACTTTCTGCCGTCCTCGACTGCGCTTCCCTTCTCTTGGTATCCATTCTGTAGCCCTAATGGTCCACCGGTTATCCATCCTACGCATTACATGGCCTGCCCAGCTCCATTTCTTCCGCTTAATGTCAACTAGAATATCGTCTACCCCCGTTTGTTCTCTGATCCACACCGCTCTCTTCCTGTCTCTTAACGTTACTCCTAAGATTTTTCGTTCCATTGCTCTTTGTGCGGTCCTTAACTTGTTCTCGAGCTTCTTTGTTAACCTCCAAGTTTCTGCCCCGTATGTTAGCACCGGTAGAATGCAATGATTGTACACTTTTCTTTTCAACGACAGTGGTAAGCTCCCAGTCAAGATTTGGCAATGCCTAATACTCAGAGCTAAATATAAATCAGCTGACAATAATATAACAGTGATATTTTAAGACGGACAGATTGAACGAATGACCTGTGAGTTGTTGGAGGTATATTTCGAACAGCATTAAATGGGGCAAAGCAAGTCTATAACTTGAAAACAGATTTATTGAAAAAAGTTTGACTTTAAACCTATTAAAGCCTTTTCTTCCGAGGTGGTCTAAGCGTCAGCTATACTACTCGATGATATTCTCTCGGTTATACTACTGCATATTAGACAGTTTTAGTTTAGCGTTAGCGTAATAGCGGGGTTACGGGAAATAGCGTTACCGTTCCGCAAACGAACTTTGCAGGAAGAGAGTTTTAGTATAGCGTGATAGCGTAGTTAACGTGCGGGACGCTATTCCATTACGCTTTGAATTTCGCATACACAGGGCACCTAATTCTATGTGTGTGTGCGTCCGGAAAGTGCGATAGGCAGCGCAATGGAAGCCAGGACCACGCTGTATTTTTACTTCACATGCCCGTCGATCTGCAACGAAACAGACAAGCAGTACAAGCTGTCTACCATAGCCTCCGAAATCCTCCCATCTCAGAGGCCATATGCCGTCGTCGCGCCCATCTCCTGACTTTAGCGACAGATGGCGCTCGTATCTCAGAAAAAATTTCTCTCGTTAGGCTTAGGCGCGTTCGAAACGAGAAGCGATCTCGAAAATTCCTCAAAATTAGCCATAACACTCTCTCGGCGAAGCGGCATGAGACTAAGCAAAAGCCGTTTACACAGCCATTTGCTACGAACGAAGTGAATTCTACAAAAACAACGCCAAATTCAGTTCGAAGCGGGCGACCGGGACCGCCGCCATGTTTTACATACACTACGTACACCACGCTAACACGGTAACGTTAACTCTGAGAAATAGCGTGCGCACGGTAAACGGTATGGGTGGGTTAGCGTTCTGCGCATGCGCACTTCGATCCCGCTATTCCGGTACGCCCGCTATTCCGGTAACCACGCTAAACTAAAACTGTCTATTAATATGGGTTACCCCAACCAAAGGTGACCTAGAACAACCATAGATTCTGCAAAAGAAGGCTCTGCGTTTTATTGAAAACATAGGATGGTACGATCACACAAAGCATTTTATTGCGTTAGTAATTAATGGACCCTGCACGCCCATTTCTGCCGTCACGATCGCCGTGGTCGTGGTCTTGGACATAGCTGTGAGGTTACGTATAAAGTTCAAACACGGTAATATCGTCGCCGCGTGCCGTACGCTGTTTGTGCGAGTGAAAGCTTGCGAGGGTCAGCTGACGATCGCGGCTCAATCTCGCCCGCGTGCGAGAGGAAAAGGCAGGATGGCAGCGCGCTTCTGTCGCGCGCGAGACCCGGGGGGGGGGGGGTTCCATGACGGCGGCGGCTGCTTACGGCGCGGTCGCGCGGGCGCCGTATCTTGAAAGCGACCTGTAACGTGGAAAAAGTGCGCGCCCGCGCGGGCCTGATCTGCGATGTGGTCGAAGTGCAACTAGTGCCGGTAGCTTCGTATTCGCTATGCTTTCGACGTTTAGTTCACGTTCAAGCGAGAGACGGCACGAAGGTGAATTCGCTCACTGCTGTTGCCACTCCTCCTCACTCCAGTTTCCGCGGTCATCGAGCGAGATGTGTTTATGTTTACCTGTGCATGCGTTACACCGTGCTTATTATTTAGTTAATAAGAAAATGTTTACAAGTTAATACGGCTGACAAAGCTATTATTCTTTGTTCGTATAGTGGTCTATTAATTTGCTATTGCAAACGATGCTTCGCCTTTATGGCAAAACTGCGACATTTTTTTACTAACAAAATTTTGCCCGTTATTGATATATTCAATGAGCGCTATTCATGTTTAACCACAATAAAAAGACGCAAGTGCATTTATGGGTTGCTATATTCGCCCAGAGTGCTGCTACGAACTAAGGCAGGGAGACTTTTCTGGAAACGAACCAGTACTTATTACGGTCTGCAATCACTTAATTATTGTATAGCAGATTTTCTTCACATTCACCCTGAAACTGTTGAATTGCATTTGTCTTGCAATGGCTGACACGTTTACCAAAACAAAAAGTTAGAAATGTTCCACTTTGAGTAGTTTAGCTTATTAACTTCACATCTGTGTTTAATTGTTAGAACATGTGAAGCATGTATAGTGTTTATATTTTTTTACAAGACAGTGCACTGTATTATTTTTATGCAAGTTGTACCTTCTATAATTTTTATTCATGTTTGCATTCTGGTGGTCTTTAATATACAAGGTAATCTCAAACTCTTGTTATGTTATTTGTTCTCTCTGTTTCCTGCCAACTTGATACATGTTTTTCCTCGATATTAACGGTTGTTTGCAATGGACATATTACCTTTAACCTCAATTCCCTGGCCGAAGTATATTGTAATGAAAATGATGAACCAGTTGTGGTGGCCTAGCGGCTATGGTGTTCCGCTGCTAAGCTCGAGGTCGCGGGATCAAATCCCGACCGCGGCTGCTGCATATCGATGAAGGCGAAATGAAAAAACACCTGTGTCCCGTGCATTGGGGTACGGTAAGGATCCCCAGGTGGTCTAAATTAACCTGGAGTCCGTGCTTTATAATCAGATAGTGGTTTTGGCCCGTAAAACCCCAGACTTTAATTTTTTAATGATGAATGCTGTGCACGTCATACAGGTATAATCTCCTGTCTGAAATAAGTATTTATTATTTATTACATTTATTTCAATGCTTTTTCGATGACTCTTCAAAGGGCATGTCAAAATTTCAAGGTCGTAGTTAGGGTAGCTTTACATCCAAATTACCCCTGTCTTGCGTTAGCGTATTCCAACTTGCGCCTGCGAATTTCCTAACCTCATCATCCCACCTGACTTTCTGCCGTCCTCGACTGCGCTTCTCCTTCACTTGGTATCCATTCTGTAACCCTAATGGTCCATCGGTTATCCATCCTACGCATTACATGGCCTGCCCAGCTCCATTTCTTCCGCTTAATTTCAACTAGAATATCGTCTACCCCCGTTTGTTCTCTGATCCACACCGCTCTCTTCCTGTCTCTTAACGTTACTCCTAGGATTTTTCGTTCCATCGCTCTTTGTGCGGTCCTTAACTTGTTCTCGAGCTTCTTTGTTAACCTCCAAGTTTCTGCCCCATATGTTAGCACCGGTAGTATGCAATGATTGTACACTTTTCTTTTCAACGACAGTGGTAAGCTCCCAGTCAGGATTTGGCAATGCCTGCCGTGTGCACTCCAACCCAATTTTATTCTTCTGTAAATTTCTTTCTCATGATCAGGGTCCCCTGTGAGTAATTGACCTAGATAAACATATTCCTTTACAGACTCTAGAGGCTGACTGGCGATCCTGAATTCTTGTTCCCTTGCCAGGCTATTGAACATTATCTTTGTCTTCTGCATATTCACCTTCAACCCAATTCTTGCACTTTCTCGATGAAGGTCCTCAATCATTTGTTGTAATTCCTCTCCATTGTTGCTCAATAGGACAATGTCATGTGCAAACCGAAGGTTGCTGAGATATTCGCCATCGATCCTCACTCCTAATCCTTCCCAGTCTAAGAGCTTGAATACTTCTTCTAAGCATGCAGTGAATAGCATTGGAGAGATTGTGTCTCCTTGCCTGACCCCTTTCTTGATAGGTATCTTTCTACTTTTCTTGTGGAGAACCAAGGTAGCTGTGGAATCCTTGTAGATATTTGCTAAGATATTCCCGTATGCCTCCTCTACTCCTTGATTACGCAATGCCTCTATGACTGCTGGTATCTCTACTGAATCGAATGCCTTTTCATAATCTATGAAAGCCATATAAAGAGGTTGATTGTACTCCGCAGATTTCTCAATTACCTGATTGATGGCATGGATATGGTCCATCGTAGAATATCCCTTCCTGAAACCAGCCTGTTCTCTTGGTTGACTGAAGTCAAGTGTTGTCCTGATTCTATTGGAAATTATCTTGGTGAATATTTTATACAATACTGAAAGCAAGCTAATGGGCCTGTAATTCTTCAATTCTTTAACGTCTCCCTTCTTATGGATAAGTTTAATGTTGGCGTTCTTCCAGCTGTCTGGTACACTTGAAGTTGTGAGGCATTGCGTATAAAGGGCCGCAAGCTTTTCAAGCATGATATCTCCTCCATCTGTGATTAAATCTACTGTTATTCCATCTTCTTCCGGCGCTTTTCCCCTGGTCATGTCTTTCAAGGCCCTTCTAACTTCATCGCTAGTTATATAAGGAGCTTCTGTATCCGGTTCATCACTATTTCGAATGAAAGTAGCTTGCCTGTTTTGGCTACTGTACAGGTCAGTATAGAATTCTTCTGCTGCTTTTACTATGTCATCGAAATTGCTGATGATATTACCATGGTTAGCTTTCAGTGTATACATCTTGCCTTGTCCTATGCCTAGTTTTCTTCGTACTGATTTCATGCTGCGTCCATATTTTACGGCTTCCTCAATTTTTCCCACGTTATAATTTCGAATATCCCTTACTTTCTTCTTGTTGATCAGTTTTGACAGTTCAGCGAATTCTATCTGATCTCTTGAGTTGGACACTTTCATGTTTTGTCGTTTTTTATTAGGTCCTTTGTTTCTTGGGAGAGCTTCCCTACAGGTTGCTTTGGTGCCTTACCTCCCACTTCAATTGCTGCTTCTGAGATCAGCCTAGTTACGGTTTCATTCATTAGCTCTATGTTATCTTCATCTTCCTGTTCTAAAGCTGCATATTTGTTTGCGAGCAGCAGTCTGAATTGGTCTGCTTTCACCCTTACTGCGTCTAGGTTGGCCTGTTTCCTCTTGACTAATTTCACTCTCTCTCTCTCTTCAAATTGAGAGAAATCCTAGACCTCACTAACCTATGGTCACTGCACTTTTACCTTACCTAACACTTCTACATTCTGCACCATGCTTGGATCGGCAGAGAGTATGAAATCTATTTCATTCCTTGTTTCCCCATTAGGGCTTTTCCAGGTCCACTTCCTGTTGGTGCGCTTCCTGAAGAATGTATTCATTATTCGGAGCCTATTCCTTTCCGCGAATTCCACTAACATCTCTCCTCTTGCATTCCTAGAATCGATGCCGTAGTTTCCAATTGCTTGCTCGCCAACCTGCTTTTTGCCCACTTTTGCATTGAAGTCGCCCATGACTACAGTATACTGAGTTTGCACCTTTCTCCTTGCTAATTCCACATCTTCATAAAACTGTTCTATCTCCTCATCATCGTGACTGGAAGTTGGGGCGTAGGCTTGTACTACCTTCATTTTGTACCTCCTATTCAGCTTTATTATGACGACTGCTACCCTCTCACTAATGCTGTAAAATTCATCAATGTTGCCCGCTATGTTCTTATGGACTAGAAATCCTACCCCGGATTCTCTCTTATCTGGAAGACCTCTGTAGCAGAGGACGTGGCCATTAGTCAGCACTGTGTAAGCCTCACCAGTTCTTCTAACCTCGCTAAGGCCAATAACATCCCAGGCAATGCCTGATAATTCCTCAAATAGTCCTGCTAAGCTAGCTTCACTAGAGAGGGTGCGCGTGTTGAACGTTGCCAGGTTCAGTTTCCATTGGCGGCCTGTCCGGACCCAGAGATTCTTAGCACCCTCTGCCACGTCGCAGGTCTGACCGCCGCCTTGGTCAGGTGCTCCGCAGTCACTGGGGACTGAGGGCCATGGGTTAATTGTCGCAGTCATCAGGGAGGTAGTGGCCGAATACTGCACCAGGAAGCCAATTCCTGTTCTGGTGAGGGAGTGACTTTGATGAAGCTTAGTGGGCCTGCCTAGTTTCGTTGCACCTGAACTAGTATAGCCCCACTAGCTCTCGGCAATATGTATTTCTTTCTTTGCCGGTGTCAGGCACCACTCCATGCCTGAAAATGTAGTGGAATGGAGCAGGATTCGAACTTACGACCTTCAGATTTGAGGTCGGGTGTTCTACCTCCACTGCACGCCACCACCGTTTTCTGTAGCAGAGGACGTGGCTGTTAGTCAGCACTGTGTAAGCTTCACCAGTTCTTCTAACCTCACTAAGGCCAATAATATCCCAGGCAATGCCTGATAATTCCTCAAATGGTCCTGCTAAGCTAGCTTCACTAGAGAGGGTGCGCGTGTTGAACGTTGCCAGGTTCAGTTTCCATTGGCGGCCTGTCCGGACCCAGAGATTCTTAGCACCCTCTGCCACGTCGCAGGTCTGACCGCCGCCTTGGTCAGGTGCTTCGCAGTCACTGGGGACTGAGGGCCATGGGTTAATTGTCGGAGTCATCAGGGAGGTAGTGGCCGAATACTGCACCAGGGAGGCCAATTCCTGTTCTGGTGAGGAAGTGACTTTGATGAAGCTTAGTGGGCCTGCCTAGTTTGGTTGCACCTGAACTAGTATAGCCCCACTAGCTCTCGGCAATATGTATTTTTTTCTTTGCCGGTGTCAGGCACCACTCCATGCCTGAAAATGTAGTGCAATGGAGCAGGATTCGAACTTACGACCTTCAGATTTGAAGTCGGCTGTTCTATCTCTACTCCACGCCACCACCGTTAAAGATAAACTTTCACCAGTGCAAAATAAGGCTGCAAAATAGGAGGCTATAGTATAGACAACACAAAAACTATCTGTTTTCCTTCCGGATACACTTCAAAGCACACATAGAAGCTGACTATAACGCATTTTCGAACCAAAAGCAATTGATTCGAATATTAAAGACAAAAGTCTTTCTTAACGAATTACCCCCACCCACTTTTTCGCATAGGGTATGTTTCTAGCCTCTTATCGTGGGCCGATCCCGGAGATCGGCCAACCTAAAAATTTGGGCCAATATGTGCTACTGGGTATGTGCTCCTGGAACCACTGGTCGCCGTGATGTTCCGAATTTATATTATGCTTAATAAGTAAGCGTAAATAAAATTTTTTGACGGCGGGATTCAAACATAGGTACCCTAGCACAGCAGCCCGGGGCTCTAAGCATTTCTCACGCGCAAGCCAGTGCGTTGATGCCCTTGGCACGTTTTATTGCAATATCAATTACATGAACACTCTGCGATAATTCGCCGCTGTCCATAATTAGACATAAAACATTATTTTTTAGTTATAAAACGTTTTCTGAAGAACATTTATCACTTAACTGTACGTTTTCCTTTCGAGTCAGAATTTGAACACCCACCATGGTTGCTCAGTGGCTATGGTGTTTGGCTGCTGAGCAAGAGGTCGCGGGATCAAATTCCGACCACGGCGGCCGCATTTCGATGGGGGCGAAATGCGAAAACACCCGTGTACTTAGATTTAGGTGCACGTTAAAGAACCCCAGGTGGTCTAAATTAATCTGGAGTCCCCCACTACGGCGTGCCTCATAATCAGATGGTGGTTTTGGCACGTAAAACCCCATAATTACAAAAAAAAGAATTTGAATGCCAGGTGGCGAAATATGTCTAGGCCAGTTCGTATTCCAATCGCACAGACTGGTGCACAGAAGAGCCTGTATTCTAAGGTCGGTGGTTTGGCAGCTTTATTGCTGGAACGAGTTGTATCACAGCTATGTAGACCCTACCAGCTTGGGCCATCGTTTTCCCACATGTAGTAGCTATGGTAGTACCTGCCAGTACGGGGTTTCTGCAGCGAAGCACCGCGACCCTTATTGCGACTCGGGGTCGACGACGAGAGACGGAGTCTTGAAGCAGGCGAAGATGAGACGAAAGCTTTATACAGTATGTACAAATATGCACAGATATAGCAGGTAATAACTGGAAATAGCTTCCATTAGCTAGTGATAGCTGGTAAAAGCAGTAAGAGCTGGTAGGAGCGCACCAGACCGACGGTGCGGCTGGTGGCGACTCTCTGGCTTAACAATGGACCGGTTCTTGCTTAAATCCCCTTGGCGGCGACTCCTCGTTGACAGGAGCCAGACGGGACGGTTGCTGACGTCACGCACGTCGTATTGTGTCGTCGCGTCCCCTTGGCGTCTCGTCGACAGGGCCCAGACGGGGCGGCTGCCGACGCATCCGCGTCGTATTGTGTCGTCGCGTCCCCTTGGCGACTCGTCGACAGGACCCAGAGGGACGGGTGGCGATGATGGCAGGTGCTGCTTGCAATTACCCGCGACAAATCCACTCGACGCAGATAAATCGGAGATCCTGTCGCTGCGGTGATAGGGTTGGCACGTACGATGCCACAACACCTTTCAGTTGAAAAGCGCGAAGCGGACGCACCTCGTGCCCGCCGTGAGCATGCTGCAGCAGAGGAACGCAAGGCAGACGCAACGCTACAACGCCGACAAGACCCTGTAGTTATAGCCAGTGGTGCTCGCTGTCATCGAGTTCTTTCGGTCCAGGTGTGTCTGCGCACGTCACGCCAGGCGTGCATACAATGCTGGCCTATATTTGCAGCAATTCGTACGGTCACTAAAGCTACGATTAATATTTGGTGTAATAATCTAAATGTTGCTATCACATTCGTTGTTTCGCAGCTGTGGTGAAAGTGTGTGTGTTATAAATAAATGAATCAGTAAAATTTCCCAACGGCCGCACTCGAACTGAGGACCTCTAGCCCAGAAGCCCGATATTGTAACCATTACGCCGCGGATGCTTTTCCCCCATAACGCCATGCATGCTAATCGGATAGTAGTTTTGACATGTTAAATCCTGAAAATTTCCGAAAATGATTTAACACTTCATCATATGTCAAAATGCGAGCCGATCCCAAAGATAGTGTAATGAAAAAGTTCGATTCCAATGCTCCTCCTACTATCCTCACGCAAAGAGTGACGTCATGAAGTGCGGTGCTCAGTGACTCCACCCCTATGGATATATGTCACCCCAACTCGCTCAGGAAGGCTTTGTCTTTCCCCGAACTCAACTGGAGGTTGAATCGCCTTGCAAGTTATCTTTTTTTTCCCGAGAACTGTCTATGATTGCAATGGTCTCACAAACGTTTAAGTCCTACAACTTACAATAACATAAAGCGCAATGAATGCTCTATTCCTTTTTTTACTTCTTCTTCTTCTTCTGGGGTTTTACGTGCCAAAACCAGTTCTGATTATGAGGCACGCCGTAGTGGAGGGCTCCGGAATAATTTTGACCACCTGGGGTTCTTTAACGTGCACTACAACGCAAGCACACGGGCGTTTTTGCATTTCGCCTCCATCGAAATGCGGCTGCCGCGGCCGGGATTCGATCCCGCGATCTCGTGCTCAGCAGCGCAACGCCTTAGCTGACTGAGCCAGCTCGGCGGGTTCCTTTTTATTTTTTTACTTGACGCTGAAGTTTGATTCTTTTGTACTATTTACGTCTTTTTCGTTATCTTGCTGCAATTGGTACTTACTTTGTAATGTGCTATATGTAACCTATGTATGCATTTCTAAAATTACTACATTGCTAATATTCTCTATGACAATTACAGTAGAATTGAATGCCTTGGTGAATGAATGGATGAATGAATGTATTTATTAATCAATAAATAATTCACAAAGTACAAAAGGATACATTCATCAAACTCAAAAAGCTGTCCATTGCAGGAAGCCTTTAGCCCACAGTGAAATGGGCATCAGGCAAAAAGTACAAACAAGAGCAATTGTGCAGAAGACATCGACGATGATTGTCAATGTAAACGAATAGCCGAATGCTTCAAGAAAGCTATTCGCTTTATCAAAGGAATGTGGCGCATGAAGAGATACGGGGTGTTTTTTTAGACCACACAAAACGTTTTAAAAATCGCCTGTGGCAGATAGCGTAATTGTAGTCTTTGAGCTGAATTACTCAAAGCGGCGGACATTACTCGCACAAGAAACTGAAATGTATAATCGACTAATTACCTTTTTAATTAATTACTATACGGTACATATTGCAATTTACGAATTTAGCCGATGATTTGCAAGTCATATGCACTATGAATGAATTCTTCGGATTGCACGCGTTCAAAGATATGCGTCGTGATACTTGCAGTAAAAATGCACTATTGTTGCGTACTTTTATTGCGATAGCAATTATACGGACACTCCAGGTGCATTTCTGCCGTCGCCGTCGTCGTGAGGTTCCGTATGAAGTCCAAGGGCGATAAAATCGTCGCCGCGTGCCGTATGCTGTATGTGCGAGGGTGAGCCGGCGATCGCGGCTCAATCTCGCGCACGTGTGGGTGGGAAGCGCACCGTCTTCCAGTCGCGCGCAACGTGCGCGCAACGTTCCGGAGGGAGAGTACGGAATGCGGGGGGGGGGGGGGGGGACAGAGGAGGCGTTCTACTCCGGGAGACCCGAGCAGCCGCGCGCGCCCGCCTGGCACCCGGGCCGCTGTATCTTGAATGCCATCCGCGGCGGGGACAGAGTCCGCCTTGCGCTGTGTTTTCACGGCTGAGTTCGCGTTGATGCGAGCGCCAGCAGGACGGTCAATTCGCTCGCTGCTGCTGCCACACTTACTCCAGTGTTTTGACAGAGAGTTTCCGCGGTCATCTAGTGAGATGCATTCATGTTTGCTAGTGGGCGCGTGATACCATGCTTGTTAATTCAGTTAGTATGCCTACGCTTACAAGTTTACACGGTCGTACAACTACTGTCCGCACTTCGTACAGCTGTCCACTGATTTTCTATCGCAATCGATGCTTCACCTTTCGGGCCAAACTGACGCTTTTTTTAAACCGCCATTTTATGCATTGAAACACAAAAATTATGGGAATGCCCTTGTATTTCGTCGCACACATTGCGAATGAATGTCTCGAAACTGGTTTCATCGTGAAAATTAGTTACACGTGAATACGCCTTGTGAACTCGCCGGCCATCATTCGAAAATTACAGTAAGTGGTGTAAAGTAATTAATTCGGAAGTTATTTAGTGAATTTTTTTAGTCGGACATGAATTTCAATTTCTCGTTCTATTTCTTTCCACTTTGAGTAATCTAGATGAATGAATAGAATTACGTTATCTGCCACAGGCGATTTTCTTAAATTTTGTATGGTCTAAAAAAAGAAACAAAAAAAAAACACCCGGCATATTTGTTGCAGTGAGAATATTTAGGTAGCGTTTGTTGTTTGGCTGAGTAATTCTGTAGAGAATACAGCCGTTAACCAGCACATCTCTGTAGTATAGGTGGACACCGCGTTCGCCTTAAAGAGCTATGACAGGTGACGACCGTGGCATTCGGCAACGAACGCGCCCCTTTGTGTCGGCGCCTGTGTTCCAACCTCCGACCGGCAAGCTCCGACCACCAACTTCTGACCGCCAGCCACCGAGCGCCATTTACTGACCACAAAAACGGGCGAACGAGCCAAAGTAAATTTTCGCTTTAAAATGCACAGTTCGTTACTGTTATCGCTGGCTAAATTGCTGGCGGTTACAGACGAGCCTTTTCCTGGGTGCATTCTCTTCGACCGCTACCACCGCGCTACATTTCTCGCGCGACTGCACGCTACTAGACGCTGCACATATCATCAGCTGCCAGTGCGTGTTGCGTGTAGAGTTAGTGGACTACATAAAGGACAGAAAGATGCCCTGCAAGTTAAAAGCGCGTTTAAGGTGAACATGACCTGCTGTATTAACAAACAAACAAAAAAAGATCAGCGGGCACCTAGGCACTTATGAGTTGTGAATGCGAAAGCGTTAATGTCCAATTGAATGCCTCTGAGTGGTCCTTCGAGTCATGAACTCCTCACAGGCAAGCCAACAAGTTAAGGTGCTTGGCGCGTTTTGATTTGGCCTTACCGAGGCGCAGTTAAAACGCATGCAGGAGAGAGCTTACGCGGTCAAGGAACGCGCGGATAACACGGGCATCCGAGAGTGAGGGTGACGCGGCATCGCGGCGATGGCCTTTCCCCTCAGGCAATAACGCGGCCGCAGGTCTTCCTCCCACTCTGCCCCCTCGAGGCCCCCAGCCAGCAAGCGTGAGTAACGTGGCGTCGCAGCCAATGGGACGTTTGACTGCTACAGACACTGCCGCCTTTTTCACTCAATAGGCCATTTGACGCTTTCGCCTCAAAATAAAACAGAACAAAGAAATACTACCTATTTGCTCTCGCAAGTAGTGCGTACCTTTCATTTTGCAATGATTCTGGCACCCTGCATCATGTCAAGTGGCCGTGCTCACCGAGAACGCGATGAGGATGCGTGAAGTCGTCATTCAACACATTCTGCGTGGAGAGGGTACAGATGTTCTTATCATGCACATGTATTACCGATAACCAGTGGCCTTGTTATGCTGAAGACATCGGTAATCATGAGACCACCGAGACTTAGCACTGTTGGGCTCGTCCTTACTTAGAAATGGCGGCTATCTAAGAACGCCGAGTGCCTTAGCTGTGGCAGAATAGAATAGGCATCCACAGTCTTAGAGAGACACTAAAGAGCAGTACTAATTTTTTGACTCATAAAACAAAAACAAAACAAAAAAACGCCTGTTTTCGTTCGTTTCGCGAGAAGGGTTGAATCACCACTGAAGAAAGTGAACACCCGACTCTCAAGCTGTCTTGAATTTCGCGCCCGAGCCTCAGCGCTTGCAAGTCCGCGTGAGCTCGCGGATTTCAAGGTATTTGCTCGCGTTTTGATAGTTTTATCACAGGCAAACTTCTGGAATCTTGCGAGCTTGACTCTGTCGTTTCTTCTGCGTGTAATGTAGGGCTTTTTTAGCAATAAATGACTAAGTAGAACAGAGTACACGCTGTCAAAGTCAATGACGCCACGTCGAGCTGGCGCGGGAACTGCTGAGCGACGTTATCACCAGTTTTTCGTTTTTGCATTTTGTCTGACTTACCAAGTTTTCTCCCACGAGATGAGTGGCCACTTTGCCATAGGAGCAGCAGTGTAGTTTACGAAGGCAGCTCCATTTATTATTGCTTTTTGTGTCCACTCAGGCGAGTGAGTTGCGGCGTCTCTGGCAGGGATTCCCTCCCGGCCTACCTAGAAATCCCCCCTCCTTCTCCTGATGATACAATCCGTTGAACGTCATAAATGATTTAGCCCACCTTTAATACTGCCTAACGTGCCTGCGTTTAATCTTTATTTCAATCAATCAATCAATAAATCAATAAATAGTACTTTATTCTTCACCATTGGTTGAAGAGCAAGTTTTTTTTCCGCACGTTGACAAGCAAGGAATTTCCCGTAACGCCTTGTTTTGAGAAATTTCAACCCGGCTTGAGGTTGCGAGAAAGGTTAACCCATATAATGTAAGCATACAGGTTAGTATCTGTGCATAAAGGGGTGATAAATTAATTATACGGTGTTTATGAATACGTGCTTAAGCTTATGGACTCACGGCAATCATCTGCATTTCTTAGCTCAATCTGACGAAATACGCGCATGCCATGAAGTCAACAAATTTAGTCTCTTTAACTCTTTATAATGTCGTATTTCGCCTTGGTTATGGTTTTCTGGCTTATAACAATGGACAATGGCGTTCTGGCTCATAACCAGGCAGATACGTTTCCATCTGTGTTTTTCTAACCGCGCTGTGTAAGCTTTACTTTGTGCAAGGTCCTTCATTTCGCCGGGAGCATCGAGAACCTCGATGCAATAAGGTTGGCTGAAGTAGCACATTCTGTCAGACAAAGTGGGTACAAAAATATTGGTGACCTTTCTCACAATGCCTGTCTTAAATTCTTGTTACATAAATGTTTTCGTTTGTTGAACGCGCTTACCTGCTCTAGTGCGAGCGGTACTGTGAGCGACCTTTACAACGAAGTGACCTGTATAACGAAGGATTTTAGAGCACCCAAGCACTTTGTTATAAAGGCGTTCGACTCTAGCTTAACGTTTAGCATTGAAATGGCTGAAATCAAGAAAGTTAATAGTGGATGCAGAATACGTGTGAGAAAATGATATGGAAGGATGGGCATTATTAAAGTCAGTTATGAAGGAAAGCAGCTCCTGTTCATCGTGTGACAAAATCAGAAAAACATTGCCAATGAAACGTTTGTGATAAAAAGGTTTTAGCGATTGGGATAGCAAAAATGTACTTTCTAGCTGGCCCATAAATATATTGCCACTGTTAGAGCCATTCCGCGTATGCACTGACGTTACACAAATTTGGACGTAATGTTGTCCTTCAAATTCAAAGTTATTTAGTTCGAAATAAAATGTTAGCAAAGTTGCCCATGTGTCCCGATCGATTAGTTTCTCGGATGAGACTTATTCGTAAGAATTGACGACTGTCCTGATGTCATAGGCATGAGGAATGTTAGTATACAAGGATGCTACATCAAGTGTGACCAGAAGGGAGCCTTGGGGAATATTGAGATTGATTATACTTGACAGAGAGTCGGTAGTGTCTCATACGAAAGACGGAACAGTAGCTGAGATATTACCAATCAGGGAATCTACGTAGCTGGACAAATATTCTGTGACTGTACTTATACCAGAAATGATGGGACGAATGGTTTATCTTGCGTATTTTAGGAAAAAGGTAAAAACGACCGGCAACAGGACTTGGTGGAATCCGAGAATGAATCGCGTTGTCAGCCACCTGTATTTGACGAGATCTAGCATTGTGATTTTAACCAGAGATTTGTATAGCTCAGTGGGGCCACAATCAAGGCGTGTATAAAACGTCGTGTCTGCTAACTGTATGTGAGCCTCTCCGGTGCAATAGGGCCTGCTCATTATGACAATGGCACCGCCTTTGTCAGCCGGTTTAATGACGAAGTCGTTGCAGGAGGACGGAGTATCTAGTGCTTTCTTTTCACTAGTGGACAGATTACTGCGGAAGGGTGCTCGTTTTTGATACAAATGCAAGACGTCCTTTTTGTAATAATTTGATATACATGTCCTACAATCTATGGCGTTATGAAAGAGGGACCTAGCACTTGCAAGAAGTTAACGCGCTTTTCGAATCACTTGAATTGGGCCAGTCATGGAAGTACTCTCGCAGGCGCACGTTACAGGCGAAGTTATCCGAACCTTTTCGCAGTTGAAATTCACTGTGTCCGCCTGTTGCTGGGCAATAACTGAGATCTTCGACTGCGATTCCCTTCTGTTGGTATCCATTCTGTAACTCTAATGGTCCACTGGTTATCCATCCTTCGCATTACATGGCGTGACCATCGCGATTTTTCCTTCTAAATGTCAATTAGAATATCGACTGTCCTCATTTGCTCTCTGATCCACACCTCTCCCATACTGTCCCTTAACGTCAGGCCGAACAATTTTAATTCCATCGCTCTTTCTGTGGTCCTTAACTTGTTCTCGAGCTTCTTTGTTAACCTCCAAGTTTCTGCCCCATATTTTAGCACCGGTAGAATGCAATTATTAAATACACTTTTCTTTTCAACGACAGTGGTAAGCTCCCAGTCAGAATTTGGTAATGCCTGCCGTATGCACTCCAACACAATTTTATTCTTCTGTAAACTTCCTTCTCATGATAAGGGTCCCCTGTGAGTAATTAACCTAGATAAACGTGCTCCTTTGCAGACTCTAGAGGCTGACTGGCGATCCTGAATTCTTGCTCCCTTGCCAGGATATTGAACATTATCTTTGTCTTCTGCATATTAATCTTCAACCCCACTTTCTCGGTTGAGGTCCTCAATTATTTGTTGTAATTCGTCCCCATTGTTGCTGAATAGGACAATGTCATCTGCGAACCGAAGGTTGCTGAGATATTCGCCATTGATCCTCACTCTCGCCTTCCCAGTCTAAGAGCTTGAGTACTTCTAAGCATGCCGTGAATAGCATTGGAGAGATTGTGTCTCCTTGCCTGACCCCTTTCTTAATAAATAACTTTCTACTTCTCTTGTGGAGAACCAAGGTAGCTCTGGAATCTTTGTAGATATTTGCCAAGATATTCACGTATGCCTCCTGCACTCCTTGATTACGCAATGCCTCTATGGCTGCTGGTATCTCTACTGAATCAAATGCCTTTTCACAATCTATGAAAGCCATATAGAGAGGTTGATTGTACTCTGCAGATTTCTCGATTACCTGATTTATGACATGAATATGATCCATCGTAGAATATCCCTTCCTGAAGCCAGCCTGTTCTCTTGGTTGACTGAAGTCAACTGTTGCCCTGACTCTATTGGAAATTATCTTGGTGAATATTTTATGCAATACTGAAAGCAAGCTAATGGGTCTATAATTCTTCAATTATTTAACGTCTCCCTTCTTATGGATTAGTATAATGTTGGCGTTCTTCCAGCTCTCTGGTAAACTTAAAGTCGTGAGGCATTGCGTATAAAGGGCCGCAAACTTTTCAAGCATGATATCTCCTCCAACTTTGATTAAGTAGACTGTCATTCCATCTTGTGCAGCAGCTTTTCCCCTAGTCATGCAAGACCCTTCAATCTTCCTCGCTAGTTATAGAATGAGCATCTGTATCTTGTTCACCACTACTTCGAATGAAACTATAGCTTGGCTACTCTGGGAAATGTACAGGTCACTATAAAATTCTACCACTGCTTTTACTACGCCATCGAAATTGCTGATGATATTACCCTGCTTATCTTTCAGTGCATACATATTGCCTTGCCCTATGTCAAGTTTTCTTCTCACTGATTTCATAATGCGTCCATATTTTACTGCTTCTGCAATCTTTTCCACATTATAATTTCAAATATCCCTTACTTTCTTCTTGGTGATGAGTTTTGACAGTTCAGAGAATTCTATCTGATCTCTTGAGTTTGACACTTTCATGTCTGGTCGTTCCTTTATTAGGTCCTTTGTTACTTGGGAGAGCTTACCTACTTGGTGAGCTCTCCTGGTGCCTTGGTGACTACTCGACGGCCCCAGTACAACAACCCGTGAGCCAAAGACAGCTCCAATTTCTTGTCAAAAAATGGTGCGATATTCGTGTTGAGGCTTTTTGCGCAGGAGGGCCAACCGTTCTTAGTGAATCGCATAACTTGACTCAGAGAAGGGTCATCTGCAGTCAACTGCCTTAGCTCCTCAACCGACACAGTTCCCTCGTCGAACCCAGCCAAGGCTAGCAGATAGTCTGGTGGATCTCCTTCTGGTAGTTTCGGCTCAGATGTACGTTGCGGCAGTCTACTAAGAGCGTCAGCGTTGAGGAGTTGCTTACCAGGACAGTATTGAAGCTGATAGCGGAATCCGCCCAGGTACAGTGCCCAGCGCTGTATTCTAGTGGCTGCCAATGCAGGAGTTGGTCGGTCCGCCTTCAGCAGGCCCAGGAGCGGCTGGTGGTCGGTGACCAACACGAATTCTCGGCCTATGAGGTAATCACGGAATTTGGACACTCCAAATACAAGAGCAAGGGCTTCTCTCTCAAGCTGAGAGTAGTTCTCAGCTTTGGTTAACGTTCTAGAACGGAAACCAACGGGTTTATTGGTCTTTCCGAATGTATGGAAAAGCACGGCACCTATTCCGTCCTGTGAGGCGTCACACTCTAGCTTGAGGGGTTTCTCGGGGTCATAGTGAGCCAGCACTGCCGCTTCCCGAAGGCATTGTTTTGCATCACTAAATGCTGTTTCTTGCGCATGTCCCCAGAACCAACGCGTGTTGTTCTCCAATAACTTGTACCTCCCACTTCAATTGCTGCTTCTGAGGTGAGAATAGTTATAGTTCCATTCATTACTTTTATGTTGTCTTCATCTTCCTGCTCTAAAGCTGCATATTTGTTTACGAGCACCAGCTTCATTGGTCTGGTTTTACACTTACTGCGTCTAGGTTGGGCTGTTTCCTCTTGACTAATTGTATTCTTTCTCTCTTTAAATTTACAGAAATCCTAGACCTCATTAACCTATGGTCACTGCACTTTACCCTATCTAACACTTCTACATCCTTCACTATGCTGGGAGTGGCAGAGAGTATGAAATCTATTTCATTGCTTGTTTCTCCATTAGGGCTTTTCCTGGTCCTGAGGTTCATTATTCGGAGCCTATTCCTTTCCGCGAATTCTACCAACATCTCTCCTCTAGTGTTCCTAGAATCTATGCCGCAGTTGCCAATTGCTTGCTCACCAGCCTGCTGCTTCCCCACTTTTGCATTGAAGTCGCCCATGACTACAGTGTACTGAGTTCGGACCTTTCTCATCTCTAATTCAACATATTCATAAAACTGTTCTTTTTCTTCATCATCGTGACTGGAGGCTGGGGCGTAGGCTTGTACTACCTTCATTCTATACCTGCTATTCAACTTGACTACGACTACTGCTACCCTCTCATTAATGTTGTAGAATTCATCAATGTTGCCCGCTGTGTCCTTATGTACTAGAAACCCTACCCCGAATTCTGTCTTACCTGGAAGACATCTGTAGCAGAGGACGTTGCCGTTAGTCAGCACTGTACAAGCCTCCTCAGTTCTTCTAACCTCACTAAGGCTAATAATATCCCAGGCAATGCCTGATAATTCCTCAAATAGCCCTGCTAAACTAGCCTCACTCGAGAGGGTGCGCGTGTCGAACGTTGACAGGTTCAGCTTCCAGTGGCGGCCTGTCCGGACCCAGAGATTCTTAGTGTTGCATAGTTGCGGCACACGTGCCGTGTATGCCGAATACGACAGCACTCAGTTGGAAGGTTGGAACATGAATGTTTATTGCTTCCGTCAGGGAACGTATATATACGAAAATGAAAGGGGGAAGGGAGGGCAAGGGAAACGATAGTAGAAGAAACCGCACGCGCTGCCAGCGCTTGCGAGGCAGTTTGATTGTGACTGACGTCACTTTACATCTCTCTTCCCTTAATACTGGAGTCGCTGTACTGGTTTTCTTTGACGTGTAGAGCGCCGCAAAGCTTGGGGTGGGCTGTCGGGTTCATCCGTGGCAGCGTTGCTCGCTGCGAGTTCCGGTTGGATTTCATGCTCTGGTTCGGGTATGCCCCCTTGTTCAGCTGACGGTCTCGGCGATTGTGGGTAGTCACTAGGAGTACCTGTTCTTGATGCTTGATTTCCCGCTTCTTGATCTGTACCAAGCGGTGGCGGCAAATTTTCCCGCTTCCGCACCTGGTCAACATGTCGTCGTACTGATCCGGCCGGCGTTCGTATGGCAACCACCCGAGAACCTATTTTGGACTGTACAATTCCTGGAGTCCATTTCTCTCCCGTTCCGAAGTTGCGGGCGTACACGTCAGCTTCAGGTGATGACAGTTGCCAATCGTCTGGTTCGTTGGCTGGCCCTGCGTGTACAGGAGGAAAACATGTACCTAACCGGGATCGAATTTGATATCCGGAGAGCAGCTCTGACGGTGATTTTCCTGAGTGGTTAGGTGTCCTCCTGTAGTTGAAAAGCAGCCTGTTCAGCTTATCATCCAACCGCCCCTCACCAATCTTCTTGAGGCCGTCCTTAATTGTTCTGACTGCCCTTTCTGCTAGACCGTTTGACTGGGGGTGATATACGGCTGTGCGCAGATGCGTTATGTTGTTCTTGACAAAAGTAGCGAACTCGTCACCGGTAAACTGCGCTCCATTATCCGAGACGATGGTTCGCGGCACGCCAAATCTGCAGAAGATACCGCGCAGGCAGTTGATAGTGCACGAAGCGTTGGCTTGTCGGAGTGGCACAGCTTCAATCCACTTGCTGTATGCATCCACGATAACGAGTATCATGTTCCCGGAAATAGGACCAGCAAAATCGATATGAACCCTTGCCCATTTTTCATCAGTAACGGGCCAGCTCTTTGGCGTTGCTGTAGCCGGCATGGGCAGGTTTTGAACACAGTTCTGACATGATGCTGCCACTCTTTCTATGTCATGATCTAAACCTGGCCACCAGAATGACGATCTGGCAACCGCCTTCATAGCGGACGATTCTTGGTGCGTCTCATGCAAAAGGTATAAGACGCGACGTCGCGCCTCCGTCGGAACAACTACTCGATGGCCCCAGTACAACAACCCGTGAGCCAAAGACAGCTCCAATTTCTTGTCAAAAAATGGTGCGATATTCGTGTTGAGGCTTTTTGCGCAGGAGGGCCAACCGTTCTTAGTGAATCGCATAACTTGACTCAGAGAAGGGTCATCTGCAGTCAACTGCCTTAGCTCCTCAACCGACACAGTTCCCTCGTCGAACCCAGCCAAGGCTAGCAGATAGTCTGGTGGATCTCCTTCTGGTAGTTTCGGCTCAGATGTACGTTGCGGCAGTCTACTAAGAGCGTCAGCGTTGAGGAGTTGCTTACCAGGACAGTATTGAAGCTGATAGCGGAATCCGCCCAGGTACAGTGCCCAGCGCTGTATTCTAGTGGCTGCCAATGCAGGAGTTGGTCGGTCCGCCTTCAGCAGGCCCAGGAGCGGCTGGTGGTCGGTGACCAACACGAATTCTCGGCCTATGAGGTAATCACGGAATTTGGACACTCCAAATACAAGAGCAAGGGCTTCTCTCTCAAGCTGAGAGTAGTTCTCAGCTTTGGTTAACGTTCTAGAACGGAAACCAACGGGTTTATTGGTCTTTCCGAATGTATGGAAAAGCACGGCACCTATTCCGTCCTGTGAGGCGTCACACTCTAGCTTGAGGGGTTTCTCGGGGTCATAGTGAGCCAGCACTGCCGCTTCCCGAAGGCATTGTTTTGCATCACTAAATGCTGTTTCTTGCGCATGTCCCCAGAACCAACGCGTGTTGTTCTCCAATAACTTGTACACCGGTGCAAGTGAGGAAGACATGTTAGGCACGAACTTCGAATAAAACGTAATCATGCCCAGAAACGACCGCAGCTGCTGAACATTTTGGGGGTTGGGGGCTTGCGCGATTGCTTCAACATGCTTCTCGATTGGATGCAGACCTTCACGATCGATTTTATGACCCAGATACGTCACTGCCTCTTGACGAAAGCTACATTTCTGAAGTCTGAGACTCACTCCGTGCTCACGAAAACGCTGCAGTACTTCTCGTAACTTGCCGGCGCTGCCATGCTTTTCCGATACCAAAACGTCGTCGAGGTAAGCTTGAACACCTGTCAAACCCTGCAGAACTGTTTCTATCTTCCGCTGGAAAATAGCAGGCGCAGAAGCTATGCCGAACGGCAGTCGGTTGTAACAGAACAAACCACGGTGTGTATTAATTACGCACAACTTCCTTGTGTCCTCGTCGAGGGGAACCTGGTTATAGGCGTCTCGTAAATCCAGCGTACTGAAGCAGTCCCCCCCGTTCAGGCATGCGAAAATGTCATCAATGACTGGCAACGGGTACTGCTCCAGTTCACAGACGGGATTCAATGTTATCCTTGAAATCGACACAGATTCTAACCGTGCCGTCTTTCTTCATGACAGGCACAATGGGGGTAGCCCACTCGGCGTGCGTTACAGGTGACAGTATTCCAAGCTTTACGAGCCTATCAATTTCTTTTGAAACTTTGTCGCGTATAGCAAACTGAAGAGAACGGGCCTTACAAAACTTCGGCGTGGCTCCTTCCTTGAGCTTCAAATGGACAGGGTGCCCGTCGATTAGACCCAGCTCGGTGCTGAAGACGTCTTGGAACTCTGACAGGACGGCATCCATGGCTGGGGTACGGCTGCTTCCTGGACCAGGACCTTGTTGCACTGATACGTTGAGTACCGAGGATCCTGCATCGCTGAACTTGGCAATCAAATCTCGTCCGCAGAGGCTCGGACCTGAACAGTTCAGGACTATCAAAGAACTCTTGACCTCCTTGTCGTTGTAGAACACCGGCATACTCAATTTCCCCAATACTGGCAGCTCTCCAAGATAACAGGACAGTTTGATGCATGCGGGTGTTAATGGCGGCCACTGTTCACGGTTTTTCTCAAACAGCTCTCTGGACACGACACATACGGGTGAACCGGTGTCCACAATCATGGGTACGTCAATGCCACACCATGTGAAAGTACGACGAATAGGAGGTGACAGCTGACCTTTCGATGGCGCGGTTAATGTCCAAATGTGCGCATCGTCATTGTCTACATTTTCCCTTTTTACATCCGCTGTTACTGCGAAAGCTTCTCCTTGTCTGCATTGTGAACGTGCCTTTAAGAGTCCTTTTCGCACGTCGCTTTGGCACATCTTGGTCAGATAGGCCGTATCCACCGCAGCGGTAACACCTAGCTTTCGCCCAGCCGCAAGCGTTCCTGTTGTGTTTCTTGCTTCCGCAACGCCCACATTCTAACACCGACTCATCAGCATGCGCTTGGCCTGCATGAACCTTGAGCAAGGGAACAAGGTCGGCAGACATCTGCTTTGTATCCTTTTCAGCTGCTTCTGCCGATATGGCAATTGCTTCGGCCTCCCTCAACGTTAACTCCGTTTTCGCTAGTAGCTGCTTCTGCAAAGCGTTTGACCTGACTCCACAAACGATCCTGTCGCGAAGCATCCGATCTAACATGTCACCGAAATTACAGCCATCCGCAATTCGGCGAATTTCAACGATGAACTGTTGAATGGGCTCACCTTCCAACTGGCAGCGATTGAAGAACCGGAAGCTCTCCGTTATCTCATGACGCTTGGGGTCGAAGTAGTCATCCAAAACTTTGACTGCTTCCTCGTACGTCAGCGAGTTAGGCTTCCTCGGTGCAACCTGTCCTGCGAGCACTTGCACGGTGCGCGTACTTAATGCAGCTACCAGCAACGCCCTCTTCTTTCCCGAGTCACTGACGCCAGTTGCCTCAAAATAAGCTTCTGCCTTCGTGATGTAGGCCTTCCAGTCACACTGGTCGTCGTACTCTGGCAGCTGGTGATGAGCCATGGTCGGTATACTCGCGGCCGCTGTTTCCCTTGTTTCCAACTTGACTGCCTGGCTTACTTCATCCTTCACTTCGAGGGTTCTACCTGGCCTCGTCGCCACTGTTGCATAGTTGCGGCACACGTGCCGTGTATGCCGAATACGACAGCACTCAGTTGGAAGGTTGGAACATGAATGTTTATTGCTTCCGCCAGGGATTGTATATATACGAAAATGAAAGGGGGAAGGGAGGGCAAGGGAAACGATAGTAGAAGAAACCGCACGCGCCGCCAGCGCTTGCGAGGCAGTTTGATTGTGACTGACGTCACTTTACAACACTTAGCACCCTCTGCCGTGTCGCAGATCTGACCGGCGCCTTGGTCAGGTGCTCCGCAGCCGCTGGGGACTGAGGACCATGGGTTAATTGTAGGAGTCATGAGGTAGAACACCGGGCTTCTAGTCTGAAGGTCGTAGGTTCGAATCCCCCTCCAGTCCATTACATTTTAAGGGATGGAGTGGTGCCTGACACCGGCAAGAAATATTGCCGAGAGCTAGTGGGGCTATACTAGTCCAGGTGCAACTAAATTAAGAAGGCCCACTAAGTTTCAACAAACTCACTCCCTCACCAGAACACGAATTGGCCTCCCTGATGCAGTATTCGGCCACTACCTCCCTCATGACTCCTACAATGACTCCTTATAGTATAATGTGGTATTAAATGAAAAATGAGACATCCACCCAATCGTAGCAATTGCTAAAAAGGAAACACGTACGGGTTCATCGAAAGAAAAGCCTCGCTATTGAAGAAACATTCGTCCTGGTCCGGGACTGATACCTGAGACCACCACTTTTCTAGGGCAGCCGCTCTACCATCTGAGCTAACCAGGCAGCTAGCAGATGGCAGGGCGAAGTTGAATTTATCAACAACTCGAAGCAAAGGTAATGTGGTGTTATTATCACTACAAAAATATGTCACCCTAGTGAAGAATAGTCTTGAGATATGTAGAGCGAAAGGTTATTAATATACGTCAAGAATTGATACATCTGAGGTCGAATTCCTGAGCTGCGTGGAGAACAGCGCCTTATGACACGCCCAAATTTTAGATGACTTCCTCGGGTTACATAAAGTTCAAGGTCATAGCGTTCAACAAGGTGCTCCAATTTAATAAGTCGAATATCTTATGTCCGAATATGTTATATTCACGAAGAGGTCCATTAGTAGCATTACTTCGCTCTATTCTCTGATATTTTCTAAGTCGCCGAATTAGTGGTACTCCACGACGTCACCCCTTTCCCCAGTGCTGTGTAGCAAACCGGACGTGCGTTTGATTAACCTTCCTGCCTCCTCCCTATTCGATCTCTCTCTCTCTGTCTGAGCCGTTTCTAATGATATTCCTGTTTTGTGTGCAGATTGCATTAAAAATTACTCTATTGAGTGAAATAACGCCTAAGGCCCAAATTCTGAAACGTTCCTTTCCTTCGACTTTATCGTATCCTTACTCAAGGAGCCCTTTGTGCTTCCTAGCCTCAGAGGGTGCGCGTAGGACGGCCGCACATTCTGAAAGCCCCCTTCACCAGTCCTAAGGAGAGGACCGCCTCAACGAGGAGAGAAACGAAGGTCGCCCGTCTGGATCCGAGGGTTTTTGTGAACAATTGCAACAAATCGCCTTTATTAAGCCAAATAAACGAATTCTGGCATTATTATTTTAGCACAAAATATCTACAGAGACGTATAGACGCTTTCTTTGCTACTTTGCTTATTTCATGCAAACATTTTTAACAAAAAATCATGAAAACGGATGACGTCTGGCAACAGCGTCCGCAACATCGTTGCCTGCGTCATCGTTGCGTCATCGTTGCCGTCATCGAAGCCGCTATCTTCGTGCGAACACGCAGTACTCCGCGCCCTTGCCTACTCGCGTCAACAGAAGGCGACACTGCGCTTGTGCAGGCGGACATCACGTGGGAAAGCATTGCGGAGGAGCGCTCGTTCAGGGAGAGGAGCGAGGGAAGGAGTCACGAAGGTACCGTGTGCGCTGCCTTACGGAGATGGCTAACCAAGGAACCCTTCATTGATGGCGCCTCGAAGAGGAAGCTTTCAGAATTGGCGTAGGTCGTCCTAGAATCAATTAAGGATGCCTTGTTAAAATGAAGAACGTTTCAGAATTTGGGCCTAAGACACTTTACCTAATGGGAACAGGAATGAGATCGGCCGGCTGTTTCGGAACTTCATTTTGATTCCTTTATTGTTGACTGGTACAAGCAGTATGCATCCGTAAACTGGGCTTCCTGCATACTTGCAATGTGCGGACAATCATTGCCTGTAAAACAAATTGAATGAAGTAGGCTGCACCGCAAGAAGTTTCTTGTGGAGAAGCTGGTTTTCAAGCGAAATTCTAGTGACCTACGCACGCATGCATGAAGGAAAAACTTTTTAGCCACCATACGAGTAACAGTGGGCAGGGCGGCAATGCCAAGATGCATCGCTCAAATCCGTTCTTGTTCGTCATCCAGGTTACGCTTGGTGTGCTGCTGACTTCAACCGGACCTTCTTCAGAAAATTCATCGATGGAATTGTTCCGCCTACCTGTGATCCTGGGACATGACGGGCCTTATCATCGGGCACCAGATGGTGCCAGCGGCTACTTTCTCCCGACCAGTGCAACTCTATCAGACAAGACCATGACGTCACGGGACTCCTATTTAAGCAACCGTTTCTGCGAGGGACCCTTCAGTGGGCGCGGCGGAAATGCCAAGATGCATCGCTTAAATCCGTTCTTGTTCGTCATCCAGGTGAGGAAGCGCTTCGGAAAATCCTTTCGTAGCAGTAATGTCTGCCTGGTTTTGCTGCCGTGCCCACACCCTTTGCTTGAATGGTTCTGTGATTTGTCGGCTTCCTTGCGGTTCTTGTTGCTGCTAGCAGGGGATGTCGAGACTAACCCTGGGCCCGGTGACATTTCGATTAAAGAGCAGCTCAGAATGATTGCAAAATACATCCAGGAGATAAAGAATGAAAAAATGGTGACCAATCCAAAGCTAGGAGCAATAGATAAAAAGCTGGAAAAAATAGGCAAAATGAAAAAGCAGGTCTTGGAATGCGTGGAAAGGATTAACACACTGGATCATCTGGTTCTGTCCTTGACTAAAAAAGTCGATGAATTAGATAACAGAGGCCGCAGGTCTAATCTTGTGGTGTACGGTGTGAAGGAACTAGAAAATGAGGGGCACCAAGATCTACTTGATGCTGTTGAGAAGGCAATCTTTGAAGATAAGCTGGGAATAAAGACCGCTGGCATCGAAAGAATCCAACGTCTTGGGCGAAAGCAAGCTGACAGTCTCAAACACAGGCCTGTCATTCTGAAGTTATTTGACTACCGGGATAAAGTAAACATACTTAGTAATTGCAAAAAGCTCAAGGGAACGGAATATTCAATTAGCGAGGATTTTTCGCCCGCAGTAAGAGAAGTTAGAAGGAAGCTATGGGAAAGAACGAAAGTGCATCGAAACCAGAAAGATGGTTTTTCTGTCTTACGATAAAGTCAAAATAAATAATCGCCTCTACACCTGGGATGACCAAACCAATGACATAGTGGAAGTTTCAAAAAACGAAAGCATTGACAACGGACCAGCCAAGCGAACTCGAAACCGCTGTCGGCCCTAGTTGTTGTCAATGTTAATGCGCGCAGCCTTTTGAACAAAATCGAACAGCTGGAGGCGACTGCGATCGCTCTTGAACCTGACATTATCTGCGTGACAGAGACATGGCTACATGCTGACATTGGAAACTATGAAGTGGCTCCACCGGGCTACTCCCTCGTCCGAAAAGACAGGGCAACTAGAGGTGGTGGTGTTGCTTCGCTCCTACGCCAATGCATAAATTACTCAGTGATGCCGGACGTCCCAGGTGTGGAGGCGGTCTGGTGTAGGATTCAGTTGGGCCAGAGCCACGTCTGTGTTGGCGCAGTGTACAGACCTCCCCCTCCCCCCAAACTGATGTATCGTATCTTCAGCAGCTTCTAGAGTACATGCATGAACACATGGTGGGGAACGCCATAATAATGGGAGGGGACTTTAATCTCCCAGATATTAACTGGAGCTCTCTGAGCCCAACCAATGTAACAAACAATATCATGCTGAGTATTCTGTTTACCTTCAACCTGACCCAAATAGTTTCCAAGCCTACGCGTGTACAGGGCGCTTCAAGCTCTATCTTAGATCTTATCTTTATAAGCGATTTCTTTTCGAAAGGAAAAAATAACGTCGGTATTCTTGAAGGATTATCTGATCATGACTTGGTTCTTTGCACACTAACTATTCCAAATCAAATCCGCCATAGTTGTACTAAAAAGCGCGTGTACGCATTCAACAAAGCAGACGATGATGCTATTATGACCTACCTAGTCCACGAGTACTATGACTTCCACGAGCTAGTCACTGAAGGAGCGGCTGGCATTGATGAAACTGGTTACTGTTCAAGGCACATGTTATGCACTGCTTGAGGCAATTTGTCCCACAAATACAAAAGAACACTAATAAGCAGAACCCATGGATAACACGCGAAATAATTCATTTAAAACGCACAATAAAATGGTTGAGGAAATCTAACAAATTAGGCCCAGTTTCAGACTTCTGCCAAAAAATAAACTCGTTAAACAGACTACTAAAAGAAAAAACAAAAGCAGGAAAACAGCGCTTCTGCAGTACAACGCTCAGCAATTTTATCAAGGAATCACCCCAGAAATTCTGGCGTTACGTCAGGCACAAAGATAACCCTCCAAAACCGTTATCGCCGACCGAAGAAAAGCAACAAGCAGACGCGTTTAACGCATTCTTCCATTCTGTATTTGCCCCAGAAAATGGTATTACGCATGCTTACAGGCCAGACAATATGGAGCAAAACGAGGCGCTGAGCGCACCAGTCGTAACCGAAACAGGCGTTCTCTCACTATTACTAAATTTAGACGATAAAAAGTGTAACGGTCCAGACGGAATCCCGAACTGCTTCCTGAAACGCTATGCCGAGCCTGTAAGCAAATACTTGTGCCTTGTGTACAATAAATCAATCTCTGAACAATGCCTTCCAGCAGAATGGAAGATTGCAAAAATAGTGCCAGTCCATAAATCGGGTGATACCTCTTGTCAGTCAAATTATAGGCATATTTCTCTCACATGTACTTGCTGTAAAATCCCGAAATTTATTATCTTAAAATCCGTTACAGAGTTAGTTGAGGCAAATAATATTCTTCATCCCTACCAGCATGGCTTCAGGACTGGTCGGTCTACAGTTACCCAACTTGTTGAGATCCTACACGATTTCGCCAAAGCAATTAACGACCAAATACAAATAGATGTAATTTACCTTGACTTCTCTAAGGCCTTTGACCGTGTTTGCCATGCTAAACTGCTTTTAAAGCTTAAACTTATACTAGGAGATGGGCCAATCTTTCGGTGGATTAACTGTTGCTTATCTGATCGCCGCCAGTTTGTTAAGTTAGGCGCCCACACTTCTAAAGTTATGCCAGTCGTTTCTGGTGTACCCCAGGGTTCAGTTCTGGCCTCTATCTTGTTCCTTCTCTTCATAAACGACATAACTAGTCAGGTTGAATCCAAGATTAGCTTATTTGCAGATGACTGCGTCCTGTATAGAGAAGTATTAAGCCGACAAGATCAAATTAGTCTTAACAAGGATTTTGCTTTGATAGCCCAATGGTGTGAGAACTGGCAAATGGTCATCAACTTTGATAAAACAGTTTCAATGTCGGTAACAAAAAAGAAATCCAAACTTAGCTTTCCGTACGGCTATGATAGTATCATCCTTAACACTGTCACTCAGTATAAATACTTGGGCGTCGTCATATCATCAGATCTAGGATGGTCGGCTCATGTAGAGCACGTGGCAAGCAAAGCGATGCGAAAGCTAATGTTTCTAAAGCGGGCTTTGCGATACTCTACGAAGGAAGCCAAGCTCTTGACCTATGTGACGTTTATACGTGCTATCTTAGAATATGCGAGCGTGGCGTGGTTTCCGTTCGCGCAAACTCAAATAGCTACGCTTGAGGCTGTCGAGCAAAAAGCGGCGCGTTTTATCTGTAATAGATACAGATGCACCGACTCGCCTACGCTAAGGCTGTCCGAGATCGGCCTTCATACACTAACCAGTCGTACGATGCTGTACCGACTGGAATTTCTGTATCTCATCCTGCATAATAAGCTTAAAGTGGATCCTGACACCTACCTTTCATACAATACGTCTAGAGAAACCCGTCATAAGCATCACCTTACACTCCAAGAATATTTCTGCGCTAACAATACATTTAGTTATTCGTTCTTCCCGCGAGCTGTTCGTGACTGGAATGCTTTAGCACCGACGGTGGTCGACAGCCTACCGTGGACAAATTTGTTGAACTTGGTGGCCAAACTGTGCTGTCAGCAACGAGTAAGTGATTCTATCATTATTGTATTTATCATTGTTTACTTACCAGGTAAATTGGAAATATGGGATGTGATATCCTGGATGATGTTATCGATTTTTATATCTCATGTGCTTGTCGTTTTCTTTTTTTGCAGTACATAGTATGTAACTGAAATAAGTTGATTATGTGTTGTCATTTTGCCCTACTCACTGCTGTTATCATAGCTTCATTATATTTACCATATTCTGTATAGTTACCCTATTGCATACTTATGTGAATGCCTGTTCCACAACGTATACAAACCCTTTTAACCCACTCCTGTAAAAATCCCTGATGGGATTGACAGTATCACTAAATAAATAAATAAATAAATAAATAAATTATCACAATTTCATACGAGTGAACGTCCTGCAAATGATGACCCTCACCCTTGGTAGCTATCTGAAATATCGGACGGATGCACCTGCCGGCTGCCTGGCGACACGGACTGCACAATTGCACACATACACATACGTTAAAACAATCTGCGGTATTTCCCTCGTATAGGCGCCGCGATGATAAAAAAGTCCGCTTGGTCGGATGACATACATTCCGGCCACTCGTATGAGTCTAGTATGTATGCACAGTTTCTAACCGCCATAAACGCATTTCAATGAACGCGTTCTTGTATAAATATGCTGTTGGGAGCCACTGTGCGTTATCAGTCTTTTAGCAATTTTTTTTCTTCGCTCGATATACCTTTGTTGTTAGGCTTTAACAACTTACCCAATCTCTGGCACAGCTCGAAGTGGTGTTAATCTCAAAAGTGGATCGGAGAAGCAATGTGTGGCCTGTAAAATAGGGCGCCACACGACGCTGTCCCGAGTCAACACTGCATGCCTTATCAAGCCGCCTGCAGGTAGGTTCATACAGTGCCATACCTCATATTATGCCGCACCGGGCACTGTTGCCCAAGAGAAGGTAGTGATAACGATCACTTTTACAAAAACAAGCAAAAAAAAAAAAAGAAAACGAAATAAAACGTCACAGTCAGCCGATGTGACAATAAAGAAAGAAAGAAAAAAGAAAGATAGTGCAGCACATATATGCATTATTTATTTATTTAGATAATACTATAGGCCTTGATTGGCCTAAGTGGGAGGGGCAGTTTAAAAATGATTTTAAAAGAAGAACACATCTGAGTTATGAACATTTAAATATGTAGCAGGAATATATGGAAAGAAATAATCGGTTCAATATAAACACATCAGGGGCAGTAAACAGAGAGAGAGCTATACAACAAGCATAAACAATGGTCAATAAAAAAAGATTATTAACGCCATTAACACACGCCAACATCGCAATTATGCAGACACCAAATAACCACACAGATGTATTATAACTCAAAAGTTCAATAGTTTCCATGATCGCCTTTACGACTGGTGGTAGTTTGTTCCAGTCAGTTATTGTTCGGGGGAAAAACGAGTACTTAAATGTGTTAGTTCTGGGGTTGCACGAAGCTAACGAGTGGCTGGGATGTTGCCTCGTTCGTCTCGTGGTTCAAGTTTCAAGTTTATTCAACTTTATTCACATGATGTTAGACACATTTTTTTATAACAAAGCAAGTATAATACAGAAGGAGGTCCCAAAGTAAAAGCTGTCTGGGGGACCTCCTGTTAAAACGTGTATAAAATATAACACAATTAAGATGGCAACAATGTGGGAAAACGCCACCGTCCCGGCCGGCCGCGTCCCAAGGGCGCCCAGCCGCAGCTCGCCCGTTCCTCGCACCACTGCTCGCGCGTCCGTCCTTTTCTTTGTCCACGGTTGGCTCCTATCCACTATTCACGTCAGCGTTCCCACACTGCCCCTCCCTCTGCGAGGGCGTTGACGGCACTGGCTGGCAACACGGCGTTCGAACCCGGCGGCACGGACGACGAGAGATGCCGAGACGCCATGGGCGACGACGCTACGCGCTCGCTGAGCACGACCACGAACACAACAAAAGACACACAACAATGAAAGACACACACACAAACACCGCAGCTACGCGTTGCAAAATCACTCGCTCAATCCGCCACGTCGTCACAGCAAGCGCACGCAAGGCACAAAACGAGGAGAAGCGACGAGTCGGCGGCGGGTGGTGTAGTTGGTGGTCGGCACAAAGGGTGCAAGCATTCGCTAGCGCCATTCCTTCCTCTATGGCTAGCGCTTTTCCCCGCAGCTGCGCTGCGAGGGCGTTGAAGGTAGTGGCCCACGGTGGCTGGCAGCGACGGCATGACACTCCTACCGGCAGGCGAACCTTGGAGACTGATAATGCACCGAACGAGGATCGGCGGAGCCGTCAAGGCCGAGTCACCGAGGTCTTCCAGGAACCCGCAGGCCCTAAACCTCACTGGCTTCTATGACGGACTCCTCGCGAAGATTGAGCAGAGCCAGGTGGTGCAGCCTCGGAGTTGAGGTCTTGAAGGAACCAAATGCCCTAAACCATGTGGAGGTCTTGCAGGAACCAAAGGCCCTAAACCGTCCCCTGGCGCACACCTGGTCTGGTTTTCTTCTCCGACCTCGTTGTGATGAGTGCAGACATCAGGTCGCCGGCAGGAGCAGCCGCCCACTGAATGCCTTGCCACCAGAGACCACACCACACCGCCGCAGCAGAGAACCAGAGAACCACGCACCGAGGGATGGAGCCGCTCTTGAGGTGGTGTTGGCGCGATCGCGCGCATGATGTCACCTGCGCTGGCGATGCCTTTCTCGATCGGCGGCGCCGGGAGCTGCAGCAGCTCGTAGAAGACCATGCCACCACCATGACCCACGTCAGGCTCGATGACGGCGACGGAGGAGTAACCGGCGGAATCGCACGTCATCGAACGCCCGAGGTGCAGCTCGCACCACGGAAATGGTCACGCGCCATGGCCGGGTTGGAGTCGCTACTAGCCGTGGAACGGGTACCTCCAGCCATCTCCACGACCATGGTCCGTCCCGCAACGCAGCCGGTGCCCACGTTGGGCGCCAATGTGGGAAAACACCTCGGTCCCGGCCGGCCGAGTTCGGCGCGCGCATCCGTCCTCTTCTTTGTCCACGTTTGGTTCCTATCCACTATTCACGTCAGCGTTCCCACAGGTTTAAAGCAGCCGAGGTATACAAATCAACATATTAGAAGGAGTTAAACAACACATCAGGTTCAGATAACACATGGAATGAGCAAGAAAGATATCGCGTATGGATTAGGCATGTTAGTACAATCAAACTACAATAATTAGTAACATAATAGTTGTATAAAAGCATGAGTACATCAAAACACAGCAACTAAACTTATATAGGATGGTTATGCATGAACCGTAATTTGCTAATAACAATGAAACAGAGTTAAACAATTATTACTATTTAAATCAGGTAACGTAGTTTGTCAGCAAAAACTGTTTTAGAAGCCGTCGGAAACAATATGGCGATGGGGACGATTTCATGTTCGATGGCAGAGAATTCCAAAGTCAAATAACTGAAAAGAGCGCTGTCATTTTACCATAGTTCGTGTTTACTTTTGGTAGTAAGAGGTTGGTGTGTTCTGAAAAGCGCGTGTTATTCGTATTATATAGCTGCGTTGGGGTAAGTAGTTCAGTGGGAATGTCACCATTACGGTAATGAAACAATGAGAGAGCTAGCTTAATTTTAAATGTGCAAGTTAATATCAAAATCTCAGGATTGCGGTAAATGGGCGTTACGGATGCCATGTACGAACTATGAGTGATTATTCAGACTGCCTTGTTCTGAAGGATCGATGACCGATGACAGGTGTATGTGGTACTTTTGGCCCCATTATGAAACACAGTAGGCGAGGTGACTGTTAATGAAAGCGCAGTAAAACGATTTCCGGTATTTCATGAGTAGTTTCGGTAAAAATGAAGCGTTTGTTAAAGGAGAGATTCTGGCTAGTGAGAGAGAGAGTTAGTAAAGCTAGCAGGGAGGACGCCACCTGCTCAAGAACCGCGACGCGGAGAAGATTGCGTACGCAGTGAAAAGAGTGCACGAAAACTGGGTAAAAGTTCAATGTGAACAGCAAAGTCGTCTTTGTCATAGAAAATTCTCCGAGGCTATAGGAAAGCAAGTGCACCAGGCACCGTGACCTTTCTGTATCAAACACTGCTTCGCCGGAAGGTCGCGAAAGTCTTCTGCCATTTTATAATGTTTTTGTGCTTTGTTTTACACTTGATGGTCCTGTCTCGTCGTGCGAGACAGTGCAAGCAAAACAAGAAGAAAGTTCAAAGAAAGATGGAAGCTTGAAATGATGACTAGGAGTCGAACAAGGAATGTCGCTTTAAGCCAACGTTTCGACAAGAGGAATTGTCTTCGGAGGAGTAGTCGAACAAGGAAGTGTACTTGTCTTCGTGAGGGGACTTGTCTTCACCATTTAAATAACCTGAGCGCAACACTAGCTGAAAGAATTTACCCGCAAAAAGAACCTTAAATCAGGCTTACAGGGACATGCGTTAGAGAGGAGCTCAGCGTTAGCCAGAAAAGAGTCTACAACACAGTCCAACCAGCCGCTAGCATTCATAACAAAATATTGCAATGCCTTGCATTCATAACAAAATATTCCAATGCCCTCCCAAAAACAATGTTCTATGGAAATACTATCCAATCTTACAAGCAATGAGCGCCTTAGAAAAGCGCTCCCGAATTACGAAGGCAAGTCCCCTTGTCGAAACGTTGGCTTAAAGCGACATTCCTTGTTTGACTACAATGCAAGCCAGAATCACGGCACAAGTTTTAATAGAGCGGAAATATTACGACGCTAATAAGAGTTCATGTGCAATATAAGGCTCGAGAAATCTAATTACCATTCATATCGTCTCGAATTTGTCTAATTTTAACTGAGAGCAGGCTCGTTACTTTGCTGGGACCAGCTGCGTTTATTTCGTCGGTAACGAAACTACGTTAAGAGTCCAGCAGTAACAATGGCTTGGAAAATTGCGGCAAAGTATTCCTGGCAGGCGCTCGTGTTTTAAAGGGGAAAACATTTGGTCGCAATAGCACGGCCTTCTTGAATCTTTCGTGACGCGCCCAACAAATCAACAAGACGCGGAGACCCCAACCACGTGACCACGAATTACAATCGTCCCGTATTGGCTCACCTTTACAACACGCCATCTCATTATTAGCCCAGCCTATTATTTAAATATCTCCAGGACCTGCCCACCTTACTTAGAAGTAGACCGAGTAGCCCAGAGAAAAGAGGCGATGGAAGGTTCGCTTTAATATAGAAATTATGTGCTTCAAACCGTATATTTGTTCAACTCAGGGTATTTAGGTGTTGAAATTGATTTCTCGCTCAGCCGCTATTATGAACGTCATCATCCTCACTTTGTTCCCTAATATCGCCATTTTTTTCATAGACCCCTCTTTCTGTATGTTCCTTCGTATTTCTGCAAAATTGCGCCCTAAAACCGTGGAGCGGTATTAAACAATCAACGACCTAACAGTCCCCCCGACCGACTGACGATGACCCCCCGCATGAATTGGCCGTGAAGAGCGGAGTCAGCGTAACTGATTACCCTCATCCACCCAACGACAGCCGCCAGCCGCAGCGAGGCCGAGCTCACCACATACACTTATCATACTACGTGGTATACCCAGTGGCCCAGTAACATACTCAGTAGTACATACCCAGTGGTCTTAGTGGAACTTATATTTAGAGTGCACAATCTTTGGGATTGGCCCATCAAAGAGGCTACAAACAGACGTCAGAAACAACATACCCGATAGGAAAAAGTGACTGTCTCTCACCAAAGACATTGTCTTCAATAAAGGGGTCTTCAGAAGCGAAATAATCAAGATTTGTTACTTCAGTATCATAGCCACGTGAGGATACGGCGCGCGCGTGACCACGCAGCGTGCTCCAGTGCCATAGTTTTTCGCACTCGACTTCGAAACACCATCAGATACTTTTCGTGAAGGAAGCTGTAATCGAGGGAGGTGCCACGACGGAGGCAAGACGACGCGTGGCCCTAGCGGCCACAACTTGGAGGCACAGCGGCAGTAGCTACCGTGTTTGTCCCACGGCACTCGCCGCGCCACCGCCTCCTACATTGCATAAAAAAAAAAAAAAACACACACACACACAGAGATCAAAGCTTCTCCACTCTGAGACGGCGGCCTCAATGGCGTCGCGCCGTTTTTTGACGAGCTGATAGGTGGCGCTCGTGATGGCTTTTGCATGCTCCGTTGGCATCGCACGTATCTGCGAGAACCACTTTTCCACCAGTTCCTTTGGTATGCCATCCTGCGACCGTCATGCTATGTAGCTGTGGGCTCTGGCTGTTACGTTGTCTATTTGGTGTCACACTGTACTGATTTTTAACTATTTGCGCACCTTCATTCAGTATACATATGTTCATTCAAATAAAACGTGTTTCTAGTGTGCGCCCATGCGTTGTCTTTCTTGTCCCGTAGTTTCGCGCTATTCCCAAGCCGATTCTTGGTAGTAAAAGATCGTTCTGTTCTGAAAAGCGCGTATTATTCGTATTATACAGTTGCGTTGGACTTAGTAGCTTAGTGGGAATGTCACCATAAAGGCAACTAAGCAATAAGAGGCCTAGCTGAAGTTTAAATGCGCAAGTTAATGGTAAAATCTCAATATTGCATTAGATGGGTGGTACGGATGTAATGTAGTGACTATGGTTATGCGGACTGCCCTGTTCTGAAGGTGGATGAGCGCTGACAGTTGTGTGTGGTACGTGTGGGCCCTTGATGAAACACAGTAGGTGAGGTGACTACTTATTAAAGTGCAGTAAAGCGATTTCAGAATATGTTGCTGCAAGCAGTGCGTTGTTCGAATGAGTACACGGATGCCAAAAGCGTTCTTAGTCACTGATTACGTGAGTAATAAATTTGTGTTCAAGGTCTAGGGCAACGCATAGGAAAGTGATTGAATTTGATTGGGGTATGACGCATAGCTCAGGAGTTATTGCAAGCGTTTTTAGGGACGAATGAAATAACATAAAGCTTGTTTCAACGGGGTTAATGTTTAGCAAGTCTTTCGTACACCATGAGGCAACATTCGCGATTTCGGCGTTGAACTTCGTTAGTAAACAGATAATATATTTTTCACTGTGAAATATGGTTGTCTCGTCGGCATAGCGGATGCAATCGAAATAATTGGGAGATGATGGTAAGTCATTGATATAAATAAGGAACTAGAGAGGACCCAGAAGTGATCCTTGGGGAACACCCTGGTTAGTTGTTATAGGGGAAGATGAAACATCTCCATAGGTACCAACTTGAGATCGGTCAGTAAGATAGCTTCGCAAAAGCGCTAAAATAGGCCCACAGATTCTCAGGGATTAAAGTTTAGCGTACAGAATGGTGCGCTTAATGGTGTCAAATGCTTTAGTTAGATCAATGAATACAGCACCTGCCCATAGCCCGTTATCAATAAACTCTTTTATCCTATCAGTACATTTTATCATCGCTAATTCTGTTAATGAGTTAGCGCGAAAACCAAATTGCTTAGGCGTGAAAAGGTTAAATTATGTTAGGTTTTTATTAGGCGATTTGCAATTAGCTTCTCGATTAATCTACAAAAAATATATAAACAAGGAATGTTGGTTATTGCGCGCTAATTAGACACAATATTCCGTTCTCCTTTTTTAAATACGGGTGTTATTTTTCCTTGCTTGTGATTCGGAAAAACGCCTGATCGAAATGCAGTGTTTTAATAACGTCAGAAAGGACAAAAGATAGTTCCCGAGCAACAAGCTTAATTTTAGATGGATGAAATATATCCAAGCTACAGCTTGTGATCTTACTATATTACTAAGAACGTCTTCAGGTGATGTGGGTTTTCAGTAAGAAGAGTGGGAGAAACGTGAAATTCTTGGCAGGTTAATGTTAACGGATGCAGCACTGTTGAAAAATAATTCGTTAAATGCGTTGGCTTCAACTGTGGCATTTGTTATAGTGTGAGTGCCGTCCGTAAATTCTGTCACAAGAGCATCCGGTTGGTGAGAATTTTAAAAACGTTTAATTGCGTTACAGGTAACTCTGCCATCACTGCCATTATGATAGTTTATTTTAGCCTGTTTAAGTGAGACGGTGAGAGCTTGAGAATATATTTTAAATCGTGCCCTCAAGGGGAGGTTAAATGGTCAGAAATTTAATTTTTGTAAAGATGATCTTTCTTATTATTACTGCGTAGTAGTCCGTTGCTAATCCAAGGGTGTGTAAGTGCGGAATACCAGAGCAATATGGAGAATACAGACGTGCAAGAGTTTATAGCATGTTAGTTTCGCAGGCATAATCTTAAATGCTGTATAACACATGGTTCTTCAGAAATTGTTCCCCAGTCAATACATGACACCATGTCAACAAATTTCTCAGAATCACAGGAGTATCAGTTACATTAGTTTTACATTTAGCTGAAGTATTTAACAGAAGAAATATGGGATAACGGTGAGGACTTAGGTATATTTCAGGTTTAGGACAAAGGTGGTTATTAATAAGTAAAAAGAGAAACTTTATTTTGTTAATTCTACTCTGAGTGGATGCCGTGTTTTTCATTAGTGCTGTGGGAGAAGAAGAGTCTGTTAGTCGATATATTAAAAAAAAATGTGGTTGATCCCTCTTATATAGGAATCGCTATAGAACACGAAAGTGAAACGTGTCTTCACAGAAGTAGTGTAATGTTTATTGCACATTGATATATAATGTCTATTGGTGTTTTGTGGCTAAAGCGCCCTTAGGCGTTGATGCACCCACGCTGACGCCTGGTGGCACGTCTCCTCCATCACGACTACCAACGTCGATGACCATGAGCAACCGTCGTGCATATGGAAGCTGCACTACGCTGCACACGCTAGCACAACGCGAAAGACGAAGCACGTAACTGACACACTAATACAACGCGCAAGACAAAGCACGTAACTGAATCGTCACCGAGTCAAATCAGCGCGTACAGCGCGTCGTAATTGCAGCCTCCGCGATCAACTTCAGAAACATTTTCAGAGCTAATTGCGGAGGCCACGCTCCGCTGTGCTGAGTACGGTGAACGCCACCTAGGTGGCGTTGGTAGTGCTTCTTGATGCCAGCGTCCCTTCGAATGCTGGCATCGAGGCGTCGTAGTGCTGAGACCACCGAAGCGTTCACTGTCGGTGCGCGTTAGTGTCATAATGCAGTACTTCTCTTTTCTGCTCGTAGGCGGCGGCACCGCCCCGAGCAAGAGCGCGGGTACACGGAGGAGTGTTAGATATATAAGGCGCGTCTGTGTAGCTCTCTGCAAATGCGTTTGTGGCGCAATGGGTTAAACGCTCGGCGATCTATCGTCGCGGACCGAGAGGTCGTGGGTTCGATTTCCAAATTTTGCATGTTTGTGGAACTTTTTCTTCTGGTTTCTTTCTTTGTATTATGTTCGTGTACATTGTAAGCTGACGTATTTCCGTGACGGAAATACGTCAGTGAAGTCTTGGTGGACCCCGGCATAAAACACTTTCGTGTTAAAAAACAGCTTTGCGTGGTATTATCTTGAGTGCGTTAATGATAGTATTTTGTGCAAGGGTCTCGGGACCCTTACACCAGATAATGCCCATCTAAAACATTGTGTCTCTATGGAACGGCACTCATCAAAAAAAAACCTGTGGTTTCACGCGCCAAAACCACGATCTGATTATGAGGCACGCCGTAGTGAGGGAATTATGGATTAGTTTTGACCATCTCGGTTTCCTTAACGCGCATTCAATGCATGGTATACTAGCGTTCTTGCATTGCGCCCCCATATAAATTCAAGATGACCAAATGGAAAATGACCATAAATGCCCGAAATGCCTTAATGCATAACATTGCCAACAGTGTCTATAGATTAAATACTAGTGTCTACGTTTCTGATAGCTTTGAGTAGAATAAGCACATCGATGTTGTAATGACCAGGACGAGCAAAATGCCCCATTTCATACGAAGGAATTTTAGGGAAGCTTCACGAATTCGCAAAACAAAAGCTTTATATTTTTTGTGTTAGATCTATACTAGAATACGCCAGTGCTTTTTGGGACTCTCATCAGCAGTATCTCGTCGATAAACTAGAAAACAGAGAAAATCAAGCAGCTATATTTGTATGTAGTAACTATGATCCGTTGCCGAGTATTTCTGAAATAAAAAGGACATTGGGATGGGAACTGTTCACAATCAGAAGAACTACGGCTTAAATTTATTCACAGTATCTATTGTGATCAGACGGTCATTAATACCCACGAATACCTCTTTGAACCGATATACATCTCGCTTCGTCGAGATAATTCGCGGGAAATGTTAGAATACCCGTACAAAATATACGCTTATAGTAGGAGGAGGAGGAATAAAGGCTTATTGCCGAAACAGTGTCAAGGGGCAAGCCCAGGTTCAACTCTAGGTGGGAGGTCTCCTAATTCCAGAAACCTTCTGGCCTTTACTGTCTCCTTGGCCCTGGCAACGAGGCGTCGATGTTGTTCCAAGTCTTCGGAGACGAGTTTGGCCTCCCACGTTTCGATGAGGTCTTCGCTTTCTTGTCTGGCGTTACAGCCTTCGAGGATCAGGTGCGCCAAGGTGTCCCGTACGCCCCACATTGGGCAGACGTATCCTTGTAGCGTCGGGTAGAGTCTATGCATGAGTATACCGTGGGTGTAAGTGTTACTCTGTAGTCTTCTGAGTGTGGTGCTTTCTTCTTTGTTGAGCTTTGGGTGAGGCGGAGGGTACATTGTGTGTTCCAGCCTGTGATGTTGAAGGGTCGCTGAGTAGGTGATGGGTACGGTGGCTGCCCCCACTGTCGCAGGCCGGGCGTCTCGAAAGTAGGAAGGGTTGGCCCGGCAGGCGTGGTCGTGGACCGCGGCGTGTCCAGCCCCTCGTGCCCAGGAACCCATGTCACGCAGGTGTACGGTATCGGAGTGCTTCGGCGCTTGAATATCTTTAGTGCTTCTGTCGACACACGACCCTTAGCGTAGTTTCTTACAGCCGCCTGTGAATCGGAAAAGACGACAGCTGCGTCCGTGCAAGTGGTAGTTTCTAGGGTGATCGCCACCTCTTCTGCAGTCTCGGGGTTTTGTGCGCGGACAGTGGCAGACGCTAGGTTTCTGCACTGGAAATCTACGATTCTCAGGGCGTAAGCATTTCTTTGTGGGTATTTCGCTGCGTCGGTGTTTTGGGCGTCTGGATCTTGCCTGTGTCTTCGCTGTAGGGTGTCCATCCACTCGGGCTTGTCTTATTTCCTTGTGGTAGGTGGGGTGCATGTTTCGTGGGATTGAGGGATTTGCGGACGTTCAGGGGAATTCTTTCTTTTTGGTCCGTGGCGGCTATAAAGGTTTCGCCATAGCTAAGCCACTGGAGCTCTGATCTTCCGGTGGGCGTGAGCTTGAGTCGTTCTGACTGGCTTTGTGAGCTGGTGTTGTGTACGCCCATCTTGAGAAGTCTCGTAGTCGAAGCCATGGATGGGAGCCCCTTGGAGGTTTTGATGGCTTTGCGCATTGGAATGTTGAGTTTTTCTACCTCTGCATTCCTCAGTGCGAGGTAGGGCGTGCCGTATGTTATTCGACTGGTGAGGAGTGCTTGCATCACGCGTAGCGTGTCTTGTTCCTTAAGGCCGCTTCTATGGCTTGCAACTCTCCTGACGAGCTGCTTGAGCTGTGATAGGGTTCGCTGTAGTCGAGGGAGGGTGGCCGCCCCGGACCCGTCTTTGTGGTTGTGTAGCCCTAGAACTCGTAGGGTTTCCACCTTCGGGATGGGCGTTCCACTGAGGGTGATGCAGAGATCGGGTTCATCATAGCCAGGTGGTCTGCCTCTCGTTCTTGACTTGAGGACGAGGTGTTCGGACTTCTCGGGAGCACAGCGGAGGCCGCATTTTTGGAAGTAGCTCTAGATGGTATTTACTGCTTCTTGTAGGCGTGTTTGTTGTGTTCCGGTGTTTGAGGCCCTTGTCTATAACGCGATATCATCTGCTTAAAAAGCATGTACTATGTCTGATATGGCGTCGAGGAGGCTGGGTAGCTTGATCATGGTGACGTTGAAGAGCAACGGCAATATGACCGAACCCTGTGGGGTGGCCTTGCTCGGTAGTAGAAAGCTGCCTCTGTGGAGGTTGTATATTGCCACTGTGGCCGTGCGGTCCGTGAGGAACTTCCTGACATCGTCGTATGTCCGGGACCCACAGCCCAGGTCTTCGAGGTGGCAGAGGATAGCTTCGTGACTGACGTTGTAAAAAGCTCACTTTACATCAATGGCTAGGATCGAGGATTTGCTTTTGGTGCTCAGGTGGTCAATGAGGCCTTACTTGAGTAGGAGGAACATGTCTTGCGTTGACAGGCTCTGCCCGAGTCCGAACAAAGTGTTCGGAAAATATCCGTTATCTTTGAGGTCTGGCGTTAGCCGGTTGTGTATCATGTCAGCTCGAGAAGTTTCCCTACGCACGAGGTAAGGGAATTAGGCGCAAGTTCTCGATGCTGAGGTTTTTCTTTTGTTTTGGGATCATGGTTATCTCCGAGTGCTTCCATGCAGCCGGTAGCTCTCCTTTCTCGCAGCACGCATTGAAGTACTAGACTAGGGCAGTGGTGGCCTGCTGTGGTAGGTTCCGGAGATGCTGGTTGATGATCCGATCTTTGCCCGGGTTGGTGTTTCTGGTGAGCGTCGATAGCGCTGCAGAGAGTTAAGACTGAGTAAAGGGTTGGTCAAGTTCGAGATTTAGTTTTCCACCACACATTTTGCCGTGTGCCGTCATATTGCCACGCGCCTTCAAAGGGGGCTAACGACGTTTATTTATGAGCAGCATGGGCTCTGGAGAAAAATGGCGGCGAGAGCTAACTATCGAGCGGGGCGGTTAGCACGCGCACTTCTTTCTTCTTGCGCCTTTGCGCTTGCCCTATTCCCACTACTATAAGTGACATTTCCCCCCTTCCTCGGAAAGAGCATCGGCTCGATGCTCAAGAAGTGGTGTGGGAAAGGGTGACAAACAACAACAAAAAACAAAAAGAAAAAAAAAGAAAACACGCTCAATGAAGATGCTCGCGCACAGAACACAGTGATAGCTACAGCAGCGTAGCTAGAAACAATTCTCTACCTGTCTAAAAACAGAGAGGTAAGTGCATGAGGTGCAAATGGGAGCGTAAAAATCACAAACGCGCAACGTAGGCCTTCATGCGTACGACGTGAACGACGTCAGGACTAGGTGGTTGTCTACGCCGTGTTTGCGCCGCACTGTCTGGAACGACTTCATAGTTCACGTCACTAATGCGGCGCATCACTTTGTATGGGCCACAATACCGGCTGAGCAACTTTTTACAAAGGCCACGGCGGTGAACAGGGGTCCACACAAACACTTGGTCTCCGGGACTGTAGCGCACTTGCCGGTGACGGATGTTATAGCGCCGTGCATCTGAGACTTGCTGCGCACCGATGTGCAGCCGCGCGAGCTGGCGAGCCTCCTCAGCGCGCTGAGCAAACTCTTCGGCGTCAGGGGTGGTGCTCGGCGTCGTGGCACGGAAGCATAGCGTCCAGCATCGTCTGTACTTCGCGGCCGTAGACGAGGCGAAATGATGTGAAGCGCGTTGTTTCTTGTACGGCGGTATTATACGCGAAGGTCACATAAGGCAGGATACGATCCCATGTTTTGTGCTGGACGTCGTTGTATGTACATAGAGATCATGTCTGTGACGGTCCTGTTTAGTCGCTCCGTAAGGCCGTTGGACTGCAGATGGTAAGCGGTGGTCTTTCGATGCCTGGTGTTGCTTAGTTGAAAAATTTCGTCCATGAGTTGTGCCGTGAACGCCGTTCCTCTGTCTGTGATAACGATGGATGGGGCACTATGGCGCAAGACAATGTGACACATGAAGAACTGCGCTACCTCAGAAGCCGTGGCTCATGGGAGCGCCTCTGTCTCAGCATAGCGGGTTAAATAGTCAGTGGCGACAATCACCCACTTGTTGCCGTCGGTTGATAGAGGAAACGGCCCAAGAATGTCCAAGCCGACTTGGTTGAATGGCTTATGAGGTGGTTCGATGGGTTGCAATAACCCGGCGGGCTTCAGGGGTGGTGACGTTCGTCGCTGACATTCACGACAGCCTTTCACATACTGTTTGACGCTTGCCAACAGCCCGGGCCAGTAATACATCTCGCGCACTCTAGCAAGCGTTCGCGAGGAGCCGAGGTGGCCAGATGTAGGCTCGTCGTGGCAAGCGAAAAGAACATCGTCCCGCAAGTCTTTGGGAACTACTAGGAGGTAGGCTCAGTCATTCGAGCGGGCGTTCTTCTTGTACAGCACATTGTCTCGTAGACAGAAGGACGTCAAGACGCGACGTAGATGGCGTGGTATGGTTGTTTGACGGCCCTCTAAGTGGTCGATCAGAGGTCCAATTTCAGCGTCGTCACGTTGCCATCTGACCAAGTCCGACGTAGTAAGGGCGCCCAGGAAGCCGTCGTCGTCCTCTGACTGTCGATTGACAGATTCGGCGGGATCACGCGACAACGTGTCGGCGTCTTCGTGCTTGCGGCCAGACTTATAAACTATAGTGACGCCAAATTTCTGTAGCCGCAAGCTCCACCGTGCCAGTCGTCCTGAAGGATCGCGTATGTTCGCCAACCAACATAGAGCATGGTGGTCTGTCACCACTTTGAAGGGGCGGCCGTAGAGATAAGGGCGAAACTTCGTGATCGCCCAGACGACCACGAGACACTCTTTTTCTGTAGTAGAGTAGTTCGCCTCGGTACGGGACAGCGATCGGCTAGCATAAGCAATTACTCTTTCAATGCCGTCTTGACGTTGGACGAGTACTGCGCCAAGGCCGATGTTACGGGCGTCAGTATGCACCTCGGTGTCAGCCTCTTCGTCGAAATGTGCCAGGACGGGTGCTGACTGCATGCGTTGTCGTAGGTCAGCGAAGGCCGCCTGTTGCTCATGCGTCCAGGTAAATGGCGTGTCCTCCCTGGTAAGGCGAGTCAGGGGTTCCGCAATCTTCGAGAAGTTGTCGATGAAGCGGCGATAATACGCACACAAGCCCAGGAAGCGTCGGACGGCCTTCTTATCGGCAGGAGGAGGAAAAGCTGCTACAGCGGCAAGTTTGTCGGGATCGGGTCGAACTCCTTTGGCGCTGACGACGTGTCCAAGAAACTTGAGCTCTTCATAACCGAAGCGGCACTTTTCTGGTTTAAGCGTGAGGTCCTGCCGATCGGAGCGCTTCTAGCACATGCCGCAGGCGATGAAGATGTTGCTCAAATGTTTCAGAAAAGACAACTACGTCGTCAAGATACACAAGGCAAGTCTACCACTTCAATCCAGCGAGGACAGTATCCATCATTCGCTGGAAAGTAGCTGGGGCTGAACACAAACCGAAAGGGAGCACTCGAAATTCGTAAAGGCCGTCGGGAGTAACAAAGGCAGTTTTCTCGCGGTCTCGTTCGTCTACCTCGATCTGCCAGTATCCACTTTTCAAGTCAAGTGACGAAAAGTACTAGGCACGCCGCAGTCGATCTAACGAGTCGTCGATACGTGGCAGTGGGTACACGTCCTTTTTAGTTACGTTGTTGAGCTTCCGGTAGTCGACGCAAAAGCGTAGCGTTCCGTCTTTCTTTTTGAGAAGAACGACCGGAGACGACCATTAGCTGTTGGAAGGTTCGATCACGCCGTCTTCAAGCATCTCTTGTACTTGCGTACGAATTGCTTCGCGTTCCTTTGCCGACACGCGGTAGGGCTGCTGGCGTATCGGGCGTGCGTCGTCGCATGTGATGATCCTGTGCCTTGTAACTGAAGTCTGATGCACCTTAGACGAGCTTCCGAAGCATGCCCTGAATTTAAGCAAGAGCTCGTGCAGTGCTGCCTGTTTGTCTTGAGACAACTCTGAATTAATGTCGACGTTGCCCAGTGCCTTGTCAGCCATCCTCACTGGTTCAGGGGCAAAACATTCAGCAACGTGTTCTATTTCTTCGGCAAACGCTATCGAAGTACCGCGGAAAAGGTGTCGATGCTCGTTACTAAAGTTGGTGACTAGCAACTTAGATCGGCCATCACGAAGCTGTAGCATACTCCTGGCCGCACAAACACCTTGCGTCAGTAGATACGCCAAGTTACTTTCTGCGACCACTCCACCTTCGCGCAATCCACCGCACATCACTTCGCTCGTGGAGGAAGCGTAACACTTTCGGCGGAAACACGTAGCGCGTCGTCACGTCGTTTGTGGGCGTTTGTGTCGATTGCTTGGTCGGCTGAGAACGTGACTACACCTCCCCGTAAGTCAATAACAGCGCCGTATTCCTGCAGGAAGTCAACTCCGAGAATGACGTCGCGGGAGCATTCGCGTAGGACAAGGCAACTCGCCACGAATGTCGATCCTCGAATCCGAACTCTTGTCGTGCAGGTTCCCAGTGGAGTAACGACGTGGCCACCAGTCGTACGAATCTGCGAACCATGCCAAGGTGTAATTACTTTCTTCAGAAACGTCGCCATCTTCCCGCTTAATATAGAATAGTCCGCTCCGGTATCCACTAAAGCGCTAACCGCATAACCGTCGATCACCACAGGTATGTCGAGCGAAAGCCTGTCATTCCGTTCAGCTGCAGTTGATGTCGGACCGGTACCCTTCGTTACTCGCGTCGATCGGAGGTCTTCAGCGCGTCGACTGCCAGCAGCCTAGCCCCCAAAGGTCGCTGGAGTTGGTTTTCCCGGCGGGGATTTGGCGACCGTCTGCTCGAATACCGCCGAGGCGATGGTGAAAATCGCCTTGGCGACGGCGAGCGCGACTGCCGCCCGGTAGGCGGTGGCATGCGTTGCTGAGCCAGATAATCTTCAATGTCCCGAGGTCGTTGGCCCAGTCGGGGTGGTGGCGAGTAGGCGGAAAAGCCCCGCAACCCAAGGCGTCGGTATGGGCACTGGCGGTACAAATGATCTGCCTCACCGCAGTGGAAGCACAGAGGACGGCGATCCGGAGTGCTCCAAACGTCTGATTTCCGAGGGGACATGCGTCGATCGTCGGCGTAATGTACTGGTTGCTCCTGCGGAAGCACAACCGGACGAGCGGCATGGGGAAACGGTGGAGACGTGCGTCGTTCCTCGATGTACGGCACCGGTTGGGCTGGTGTAAGTGCAACCGGATGAGCGGCCTGGACAAACAGCGGTGGGGACGAAGCAGGCTGTCTCAACACTTCTGCGTAGGTCGCACGGTGGTGTACAGAAGGTATAGGCGCGGTGTTAGCAAAAGGAAAGTTGGACCGGAGCGCTTGGTTCACTTCACCTTTTACAACACTCGCAATGGAGCTCACCGTGGCTTGTGGCGTGCCATAAACCTTCATTATTTCTTCGCGCACAACGGTGCGGATGAGTTCTCGAAGGTTGTCATTATTGTTTCCAATGGCCGTCAAAATGTCTGTACTCGCGTTCACTTGCCGATCATAAAAGTTTGAGCGATGCTGAAGCATCTTTTCCATAGTTACAGCCTCGGCTAAAAATTCGGCGAAAGTATTGGGAGGATTGCGCACCAGACCAGCGAAGAGCTGCTCCTTCACCCCTCGCACCAGGTGACGCCACTTCCTGTCCTCGATCATTCCAGGGTCTGCTCGTCTGAAGACGCGCGTCATATCTTCGACGAACGCAGTAACGCTTTCGTTGGGAAGCTGGACTCGTGCCTGGATTGCTCGTTCGGCTCGTTCGCGGCGATCAGGACTGGCGTAGGTGTCTAGTAGCTGACGACGGAAGTCGCGCCACGACGTCAGTTGCTCCTCACGGTTTTGAAACCATGTACGCGCGCCGTCCTCCAGGCAAAAGCAGACATTCCTCCGTTTAGTCGCGTCATACCATTCGTTGCATTCGGCCACGCGCTCGAAGTCGGCCATCCAGTCTTCGACGTCTTCGAAGACGTCGCCATGGAACGACTTCGGCCCCAGTGGATTTTTAAGCGTATACCGATTTGTCATTGCACGTTCCATACCGGTTGGGGTAGTCTGAAGCACTGCGGTTTCTTCAGTATCTTCAGGAGGCCGTCCCCGGATCCTGCGGCTGGTCCGATGGACGGGAGTATCGACTAACACAGGGCTGGTGCTTCCGCTCCCAGGAGGAGTCTGCGGCATGAGTGAGAAGTAGCCAACACCTCCACCACTTTGCCACGCGCCTTCAAAGGGGGCTAACGACGTTTATTTATGAGCAGCTGGGCTCTGGAGAAAAATGGCGGCGAGAGCTAACTATCGAGCGGGGTGGTTAGCACGCGCACTTCTTTCTTCTTGCGCCTCTGCGCTTGCCCTATTCCTACTACTACAGGTGACAATATTAACTGGTGGGTCGCTGCACAGCTTCTTCTGAATTTATCGAAGGAGGTTCTCTTCCGATCCACCGTGGTTGTGCACGAGCCTACAGAGGGGCTGTCGCTCCTTCGTCTTTGTAGGGTCGTTGTCGAGAAGACCGCGCAGGAGGGTCCACGTCGTCTTTGTGCTCAGGGTTCCCTGGAGTTTGTCGCTGAATGCATGCCAGTTCTGTCCTCCTATCTCTCAGCGTATGCCGGTGCTCGGTCGGTGAGGAAGGAGATTCCTCCTTTAATTTCTTATTTAGCTTCTGTTTCTTCTGTCTCTTCCATCTCTTCAAGATAACTTTTCTGGCTTCCCAGAGGTAGAGGAGGTGCGTGTCGACGGCTGGCGCTACTTCATTCAGCTGTATTCTCTTCGTGTGGAGTTCCGCCGTGTGTAGGACTTTTTTCGGCTAGTTATCTATGTTCTCGATGGTGGTTCCGACATTGAGCCCCTCTCTGAATGACTTCCACTCCCTTACCGGGCCGTTGCAACCCTAGCGTTCTTGCGAGTGTGAGCCACGGTTAGTTGGAGGATGTGGTGGTCGCTACCCAGGGTTTCTGGGAGTCCGCTCCATTCGGCTGAGGTCACGTTTAGCGTGAATGTAAGATCCGGGTTTGTCTCTCTGGAGACACCATTGCCTATCCTCGTGGTTTGGAGTGGGTCGTTCCACTTGGTGAGTCTGTGCTGTTGTGCAGTTGTTTGGTATCGCCAGGCCGTGTGTGGGGCATTGGAGTCCTCTACTATAACGACTTGATGACCATCGATGCGTTAAATAATTTCTGGGCCAAGGTGGTCGAAGTCTGAAAGCTGGTGTCTGGGAGGGCTGTACAAACTCACTACGAAGAGGCTCTTGTGCGATTTCCTCTGCGGTATGACATCTATTAAGGTGTGTTCGATCGGTGTGTTGAATGGTTCCAATTCCTGTACGGTGAGATTCTTCTTGGTGAGGATTGCTGTGCGTTTTGTTTGTACGTGGGCGCTGTACCCTTGTAGGCGGACAGTTTCCGTATTAGTTGCTTGCAGTGCTATGAGATCGAGTGGGTCTTGTTTGACAAATTCTTGCAAGGTGGCCTGCCGTGGTCGGTAGGAACGACAGTTACATTGCCATGTGCGGAAAGTCGAGAGCGTATTTGTTGTCCTGTGATTAGGAATCGCCAGCTTCAGTTTGTTCTATTCCCCGCTGGCGCTCGCGGGTAGGTGCAGGTGAAACTGAGTGAGGGGTACTTCGGCTGTTTGCCCGCGCCCGCTTTCTGTCGGGGTGAATGTCACTTAGTGAGTTGTTGAGGTGCTCTTTGGTTACGTAGGTCTTCTTCACGTGGGCTATGCAATTGTTTTGCTGCGCTGCAAGTCCTTCGACCTTGGCGTCTAGCGTGGTAATCTTGTTGGCCATCATAATCATCATCAGCCTATATTTATGTCCACTGCGGGACGAAGGCCTCTCCCTGTGATCTCCAATTACCCCTGTCTTGCTCTAGCTGATTACAACTTGGGCATACTTGCGGCGAAATTTGCTATTGCTGCCTGGGAGATTTTATCAGTTGTGATGTGGGTGCTTTTCAGGAGAGTTTCTTGGAGGATTTGGAATCTTGCGTCAACTACGGATTCCACATCTCCGTTGGGAAGGGAGGGTCGTGGCTGTCCAATGTCCACTTGAACTTTCGTACATCTCTGATGCAGCATGTCAATGAGGTCCTTTTGTTCCTCGCACTTCTGCTGAAGCCTGTTTATGCTGTCTTGCTGTTTCTGCTGGCTCTTTTATGGCTCAGCTTGTCGATGAGGGCCTGTTGACTGTTCTGATTATGCAAAGTGTTTTGTAGAATTTGCACCCTATTTTGCGGAGTCTTGAAGGCCGCAGTTTTGGCCCATTAGAATTTGGAGCTGCTCGTGGTTCTCAATCCAGTAGACCCGCTTACCACATCCGAGTAGCTCACGCGTTTTGGGCGAGTGCGAGCGTGAGCGTGATCGGGGGGGCGATTTGAGTATGGATCTAGATGTACTTCGTTTGGGGTGCTGCCAGCACTGCTGCTCAAGCTGGTGGTTCGGCTTCCTAATTCCGGGATTTCTTCGCCACCTGAGCTCCAGCGACTGTCCCTCGCTTTGAGCCGGTCCATACGTTGCTGTCGTATGTTGAATGGCGGCGGGTTGGGTTTCAGTCTTTTGTTGCAATCTTTGCTTGCGGTTTCATGGTTTTGTCCGCATAAATTACAGGAGGGTTTGCATTCATGATCCAGTAGTTTATCGGTTTTGCCACATCTATAGCAAAAGGCTGGCACTGGTCTAGGTCAGACATCCTGGCTGTGCTCGTGTTGCCGTTGGTCCTGCAGTATTGCACCGACTAGCGGTATGGTCAGCATCGAAAGTCGAGACTCTGGAAGCGGACGTAATAAGGAACGTGCGGTCCTTGGAAGAAGATCATGGCCGCGGACGATTACCCGAGCACACGGGCGTGGAGGACCGGGTACATTGCTGGTGCGCGAGGAAATGCCTGGAGTTCTGCCCTCGTGCCGGGCAAGAGTCCGCTTATTACACCTCTGGAAACATCGTCCGGGGTTCTCGTGTTGCCTTTTTCGGCGAAGAAAGTGCCGCCAAGTTGTATTCTGCTGATATTTTCAAGTTTCTTGGCGTCTTCCAAGTCGGCCGTGCTTTCAATAATCAGGTTCTCGATTCTCTGCACTTGAACGCACACATTTTCGCCGAAGTCTTGTTGCGAGAAACCGCGGCCTCTTCCGATGGCATGCATGAGGGCAACATTGTTCCCCTTCGCAAGCTCGAGGCCTGCTTGTGGGCGGTATACGACCACGTAGTCGTTGAATGGTAGAGGCGGCACATTGGGCTTTCGCGGTTGCGGTGGTGGTGGCTTTCTGGTCGTTTGTTCCTTGGTTGGGTTGCTTTCTTATGTCGTTTTATTCTTTGCGTCCTTCTTGCCTTTCCTGCCCCTCGTGATCCAAATGCTCTCACGTTCAATTGTTCTCCCGCTGCTTGTGTCATAATCCTAGGTAGTTTCTGCGTTGTTTACTTCATTCGGGTCTTTTGCATTGTATTTGCATCTTCCAGCTGTTCTCTTGGTAATTCGATTGCTTATATTGCTGCTTGGCTCATCTCGAGAGCTCTTGGTCACCCTTAGCATGCGCCCGTACTATGCTCATAGATACGCTCTAGCGGTGCGAACGAGCACGCGCTGCGCGCCACGACGCGTTCCTGGACGGGGTTGCGGCAGCTTGTTCGGTGTTGGGCTTAGCCAGGTGGGTGTGCGGCCATTGCAGAAATCAGGAAATAGGGCACTCACTTGGTGGTGGTTAGTGTCCGCCGATTTCTCTTGTCTTGCCGGTTATGCAGTTGGCAAAATTAGGTTGGTCGCTGGCCGTGATGCAGATTGAGAGGCACGAGAAGCAGGAGCCCATGTGAAGCACGTCTGTTCTCCACGGCACCCTAACGGGAATTCACGCTTATGGTATAGTTCGTTTTTAGGCATACCTTTAGAGGTTCACAAGTGTCGGCGGTGGTGGTGGTGTCACGCTGAAAAGTGGGCCGATCCTGGTGGTAGTGAAGAAAGGGTCCAAGCTCAATGGCACATACCAGGGAAAAAAAGAAAGAGAAAGAGAGAGAAAACGAAATAGAAAGAGAGAGAGAAAGGAAGAAAGAAAGAAAGGAAGAGAGAGAGAGAAAGAGATGGAGAGAGAGAAAGAGAAAGAGAGAGAGAGAAAGAAAGAGAGAGATAGAAAGAAAATCACCGGGAAGGTCAGATACACTCACGACAAGCTTCGCTTACCCCCATTTTCTCGACAGGTGAAGGGCTGGTGATTTTTTTGAAAGGGTCCCTCTCCATGTCAGGCCATGTTGAGCTGACAAGCTCAGTGTAAACAGTGCGCGCTAACGATCGTGTCTGCTAAGTATTATAAGAGCCTTTCATCTCCCGCTGCGCTACGCGTTCGCTTTCATCTCTCGCTGTGCTCGTTCGCTCGGTTACGAAGGACAACGCCGACGCTCGCCGCAGGATCGGGCGCCTAAGAGCTGCGCTCTAAGAAAAAAACTAAAAAAAAAATGGTAGAGTCCGTGACGTAGGCGTCTTGCGATCCTCCAGCTCTGGTATTTCGCTTGCGGAGGCTAGATGGGGCAAGTGGACGGGCGTTTATGTTGGTGGTGTCGCTTGCCTCCTGAAATCATGGGTTCGCGGCAGTGAAAAATTTCTATCTCCGCTATTAATGAACCAAATTGAAAACACATTCTTGCGGTAGAACGCTCTCTAGAGTGCACGTAACAACTTCCGGCGTATACCGAAAATTTGCTATGTGGCCTGGTGAGAGGCCCTTTAAATTTCAATACAGGAATAGAACCATCTTTGAGACGATGTTATTAACATGACTGATAATTATCTTTTCTTCTCTTCCCTGTGATAATGTTGACACCACCCGCCGCGTTGGCTTAGCGGCTTTGGTGTTGTACTGCGAAGCACGAGGTCGTGGGATCGAATCCAGGTCGCGGCGGCCGCATTTCAATGGAGGCGAAGTGCAAAAATGCCCATGTCTTGTAAACTGGGAGCACGCTAAAGACCCCCTTGGGGTCAAAATTAATCCGAAGTCACCCACTACGGCGTACTTCATAATCAAGTCATCGTGTGGCACATAAAGCCCTAGAATTCAATAATGTTTACACCGATAAAATTGCTTTTCCCAATGAGTATGTTTTGCTTAGGACGTATGTTTTTGTAATTATGTAAATGCTATATATATTAAAGGAAGTGCAGGCGCACGTAGAAACGCAAAGACATTTAATTTAGACGTTTCGGCCTGGGTCCGGCCTTCACCAAGAGTGCGATTACAAGCACATCGAGCTCAACTTATACATTTTCCCCGTCAGAGTGGAAAAAAGAACAGAGGTGAATACCAACTTCCGCGTAAATACAGTGAAATTATGAATGAAAACAAAAAGGAAGAAAGGCACAGCACGCGTACATCTTGTACGCGCGTTCGTGGCCATTGGATACGTACCTTTGAAATTTTTTTTCATTCATAATGCTACTGTGTGCTCGCGCAAGTTTCTGATAATTTTTTTAGTCTTTTCTTTTTCTTCTCTGACGGAGAATATGTGTAAATTGTGCTCTGTGTGCTTGCAATCGCACTCTTGATTAAGGCCGGACCCCTTCCGGAACGTCGAAATTAAATGTTTTTGCTTTTATACGCGCGCCTGCACTCCTTTTAATTTGTTGAACTCCGAATCTGAAGAAGTACTTCCTTTCTCTCTCTCTCTCTCTCTATCTCTCTCTCTATATATATATATATATATATATATATATATATATAGCAATGTACGGTTATTTGTGCTGGTATGATATATGTTACCTCCCCCCCCCCCCCACGCAATGCCTTTTGGTGATTCAAGTAATGTGCAAATGAGTAAAATAAGAAAATAAAGGCGGCCGCCCGGCCAGGATCAAATCCGCGACCTCGTGCTCGGCAGCGCAATGCTATAGGATTTTTTTTCTTCTTTTGATGGGTGCCGCCGTACTATGCAGGCAGTGGTGCCATCTATATGAACTGTATGCTTTCACCTCAATGCTGACTTCGGCGAATAATCCGTGTTCTATGCCAGGTATATGCTCGGCGGGTGGCAGTTGTTCTGTAGCGTTGTTCTCGGGCTCACGCGGTGAACCTAATGTGAAGGGCATCTCTTACGTTGGAAACGGTTCTGTGAGGCGTAACTGAAGTGATTTAATTGCCAAGGCCTGCGTTTCTGCTGCCGGTAAATCGTACGGAGCACCCAGCGCAATGTGTGCGCGATTGTCTGAGCCTACTGTCAGCCTCGGAGATCAGCTGGCTATTTCTAAAAATGTGTTTCCAGAATGTGCTCTTTTGGAAATTATCCCTGTAGTTCTAAGCACTGGTTTAGCAGCCACGAGCAGTTAAGAAAAATGTGCGATGATCGTAACAGCGTAGCGGCTGTTCTGCTACGAAATAAGTTCAGTTTTTTTTAATAAGTGTTGGAATTGTTATTTATAGATACATTGCCGTGACGACCTCGTTTGTTGGACATGGTTATCGCCAACGAATCAAATAGTCTTGGTTAATTATAACAGCACATTGTACAGTGAGCGACCGGCTGCGGACTGCGCGAGCGTCCAAAGCAGTCGTACCTACTGGTTCATAGATCTATTTGTTAAAGCAAATATATATATGAACCAGCCGCTACGAAGCGCATGGATCGCGCATGCGGCATGACCACGTGTGGTCTTATTGCGGCGTTAGCCCGGGTTTCTTTTTTTTTTCGCGAGAGATGGCAACCAGATCGGCTTATTGACCCCTCTAGACAAGCGCGATTCAAACTGTTAAAGCTGCAAGAAAATGATAACCGTATTTTTTTCAGTGTTCTCCAGCCTGTCTTCTACAACGCACTCACCCGTTTTACAGAGATTGTGTCCGCATAAATAGCCATCGCATTCTTTTTATGCTGATACCCTTTGGCTATTGCTGCTTTACAGGGCAAAGAAGCAATGCCGAAGCACAAAGCTTATGTATCATGTTGGTTTACCAACCGCAGTGATTGCTGTGCTGAGCCCCGCCATCGGCCTCATACAGGAGGCTAACGTAGACATAGCATAGGAGACTTCAAATGCGTGAGAACGATGCCTTGTGGCTGAAGCAAATATTCTATAACGATTGGCACTTGGATGTTTTGGGCTTGAATTGGGTTGGCCGTACACGAGAGCACACCTACGTTTCAGTTCCCATGCCAAGCGATCAGATAGTGAGAATCGCACCGAGAATGGCGTACTCACGCACGATGCTCTTGCAGGCTACCATCACCGGCGCTGTCCTGTCTGCCTTCCTCGAGTGGAATCCACCTGTCAACCAGTCTACGCCAAGGATTGTTCCAGCGTACCGGATGCCGCTTCTGGACGAAAGCGTCTGGCCCATCTGGCAACACGGATCCACTTCCAAGGCGATTGAAGATACCGTCGGCAGATATAAAGCACCGCCTCCCGCCTTCCAGTTTGGGCACGACATCGCACCGAGAATTGCGTACTCACGCACGATGCTCTTGCAGGCTACCATCACCGGCGCTGTCCTGTCTGCCTTCCTCGAGTGGAATCCACCTGTCAACCAGTCTACGCCAAGGATTGTTCCAGCGTACCGGATGCCGCTTCTGGACGAAAGCGTCTGGCCCATCTGGCAACACGGATCCACTTCCAAGGCGATTGAAGATACCGTCGGCAGATATAAAGCACCGCCTCCCGCCTTCCAGTTTGGGCACGACATCGCACCGAGAATTGCGTACTCACGCACGATGCTCTTGCAGGCTACCATCACCGGCGCTGTCCTGTCTGCCTTCCTCGAGTGGAATCCACCTGTCAACCAGTCTACGCCAAGGATTGTTCCAGCGTACCGGATGCCGCTTCTGGACGAAAGCGTCTGGCCCATCTGGCAACACGGATCCACTTCCAAGGCGATTGAAGATACCGTCGGCAGATATAAAGCACCGCCTCCCGCCTTCCAGTTTGGGCACGACATCGCACCGAGAATTGCGTACTCACGCACGATGCTCTTGCAGGCTACCATCACCGGCGCTGTCCTGTCTGCCTTCCTCGAGTGGAATCCACCTGTCAACCAGTCTACGCCAAGGATTGTTCCAGCGTACCGGATGCCGCTTCTGGACGAAAGCGTCTGGCCCATCTGGCAACACGGATCCACTTCCAAGGCGATTGAAGATACCGTCGGCAGATATAAAGCACCGCCTCCCGCCTTCCAGTTTGGGCACGACATCGCACCGAGAATTGCGTACTCACGCACGATGCTCTTGCAGGCTACCATCACCGGCGCTGTCCTGTCTGCCTTCCTCGAGTGGATACCACCTGTCAACCAGTCTACGCCAAGGATTGTTCCAGCGTACCGGATGCCGCTTCTGGACGAAAGCGTCTGGCCCATCTGGCAACACGGATCCACTTCCAAGGCGATTGAAGATACCGTCGGCAAATATAAAGCACCGCCTCCCGCCTTCCAGTTTGGGCACGACATCGCACCGAGAATGGCGTACTCACGCACGATGCTCTTGCAGGTCAGTTATTTGAACCATGCAGCTTGTGTTAAGAGTAGCAATTACTGCCTACCGGCGGTGTCGTGCCCACCTCGCCCACCCTGTCTGACTGAATTGACGAGACAGGCGAACTACTTCTCGTCTGGCATGTCTGGCTATTTATTTGATCTTTTACTCATGATTTCGGGTGACGTAGAATCGAATCCTGGTCCCATGAATAAGGTGGAAGCTGATGCGTTTGCCCAGGCCCTAAACACCATAGAGAAGCTCGAAAAAGATCTTGCCGCTTTGTCAACAGAGTTGAAAAGCAGTGTTGAAAAGCAGGCTGCTGCTTATGAAGAAATTAGGCTATTAAACACCAGACTGGAGGCATTAGAAAGTTCTACACCACTGGGTGATCGGGGAACCATGGCAAATGCTGATGCTGTAGGCATGGTGTCCAAACAAGTGACGGCTATTACGTCTCAATGTAACGACACGGAAAACAGGATGCGGCGTTCAAATCTGGTTTTCTTCGGCCTAGATGACGATCCCAAGGAGGATTGGGTAGCGTCAGAACAGCATGTAATTAAATTTTGTGCAGGAAAACTGGGCGTTACATTATCATGCGATCGATTTGAGCGTGTGCACCGACTTTGCAGGTTTGCTGCCGGAAAAACAAGGCCTGTCATCGCCAAGCTAACTTTCTTTAAAGATAAAGAGCGCATTTTGTCTTGTGGATCGAGGCTTAAGGGAACGGCGTTCTCAGTTCGAGAAGATTTTTCTCTGGCAACCAGACAGGCCAGGCAAAAGCTGCTTGCGTTTGCGAAAACACTGCATAAACCATTTAAGCTTTCAGTTCATCAACTACGAATCGGCTCCGCGACATACGTATATGATGGTATCGCTGGCTCTGTCGTCGAGCTAAAAAGATAGCTAAGCCAAAACACGTGTGCTGGTGTTCTAACAACAAAGCCAGATCACAACTTACAGTCATTATCAGTGTCATTTGCAAACACGCGAAGCCTCATGTCAAAGCTTGATCTGATTTCAAGCTATCTTGATGATGCTGACTCAGACGTTATCGCCTTCACCGAGACTTGGCTGTCTCCCGCAGTATATGACACCGAAATCAGTGCTCTTACAAGTATCTATAATACATACAGGTATGATCGCACTTGTCGGAGGGGAGGTGGTGTGTTATTGGGCATCAAAAAAAGTATTCCATCATTCCTTGTGAACACAAACTCCGATATCGAAATTGTCTGGGTTGCCTGCAAAATATTCTCAATCAATATACTCGTCGGCTGCTGTTACCGTCCACCAGATTCAAACAGCTCTTTTAACGATCAATTGCGCATTAGCCTAGAGAAAGCATGTGAGGTCTTCCCCTCAAACATTACTTATTTATTTGGCGACTTCAACTTCCCGTCAGTTGACTGGGACAGACTTTCTTCGTCATGTAACATGTCAACTGAAATCATTAATTTGACCCTGGACTACATCCTCTCCCAAGCTGTATCCCAGCCAACCCGTGGTTCAAACATACTCGACCTTATTCTTACAAGTCATCCTGAAACATTAGTACACATAGAGCATGTAGATGGTTTCAGCGATCATAGTTTGCTTCAAGTCACGTTAAATATACCTTCTCCTGTTACTGATATGTCGCCCAAAATTATTCGAAATTACAATAAAGGTAATTACACCGTAATAAATACTGAACTAGATAGCTTTTGGGAGCATGAAATGCTGCCATCTTTTCAAAGTAGATCAGTTGAAGAAAATTGGCTGATGTTTAGGGAAAAGATGTCCAGATTAATAGATATATACATTCCTCGCATTAAGATCAGTAACTGTTCATCTAATGCATGGTTCACAGAAACCCTTAGCCGTATGAAAAATAGAAAAAAGCGGATGTATAAGCACGCTAAACGCGTAGGAACACCATCATCATGGACTGATTACAAGGCCTACCTTAAATCATACTGCTCCGCCGTACTCACAGCAAAGGATAAATACTTTGCAAATGATCTGCCACAATTACTCAAGAACAATCCAACAAAGTTTTGGAAAACATTGAGCCCAAATCAAGGAAGTACCCAAATCGTCTTGCACAATGACAACGCAGTTGCTCTTTCTGAGAGCGAGTGTTCTGCGGCTTTCAATTCCTTTTTCACGTCCGTGTTCACAGCTGAGGATAGCTCAGCGGTACCGCTTGTACCTGTTTTCGATTATAATTACATGGCACCACTAGACATTACGATCGAGGGCATTGCTTCACTAATAAAAAATCTTAAAGTATCTTCATCGTGCGGGATTGATGGAATAAATTCTAAGATACTAAAAAACACTACTTCTATATCAAGCATCATCTTGTTTCACATCTTCAGGCAGTCCTTATCGTCCGGTGTCCTTCCCTCTGACTGGAAAATAGCAAAGGTAGTGCCGATCTACAAAAAATGGAAGTAAAAATGCATGTGAAAATTACAGGCCCATCTCGCTTACCTGCATTTGCTGCAAATTGCTGGAACACGTCATTGCTTCGCATGTTTACAAACATCTCGAGTCGAACAACTTTTTTTTCTCGAATCAACACGGTTTCAGAAAAGGCCTTTCTTGCGAGACACAATTACTCGAATTTACAACAGACATCCACCTTAACATGAATCACTTCTTACAAACAGACTGCTTATTCCTTGATTTCTCGAAAGCGTTTGATCGCGTTGCACACTGCCGCCTCATTTCAAAACTTTCAGCTTTAAAATTGGACTCCTCTACATTGTCATGGCTACGTAACTTTCTATCCAATCGAGAGCAATTTACTTCTGTTAATGAAGTCGATTCCCCTAAATCTATCGTTTCTTCTGGTGTGCCGCAGGGAAGCGTTCTTGGACCCCTGTTGTTTTTAATCTATATAAATAATCTGCCTAACAACATCACCTCTCGCATACGAATATTTGCCGATGACTGCATAATTTACCGCCCAATAACAAACATTGATGATCATATCACGCTCCAACGAGACCTAGAAATAGTGAACCAGTGGTGTAACACATGGCTCATGACACTAAACGTGTCGAAGTGTAAAATTATGTCTTTCACCCGCAAACCTGTTAATTCAGTTTTCTTATCACATCAACAGTAATGGCATATCGCCAACCGCGAACTATAAGTATCTAGGCGTGCACCTTACATCAAACCTTTCATGGTCAGAGCACATAACTTGCGTATGTGCCAGTGCATCCAAATCATTAGGATTTTTTCGTCGAAACATGCGCAGTGCACCCTCCCCATTGCGAAAACTAGCGTATCTAACTTTCGTGCGACCGCAGCTTGAATATGCGTCTCCCATTTGGTCACCACATCAGAAATACCTTATCGAAGCATTAGAAATCATTCAGAATAGGGCAAGCCGTTTCATTGCTCGCAACTATAGTGCCCTGTCTAGTATCACGCAAATCAAAAGCAAACTATCATTACTAACGTTAAGTACCCGCCGTAATATTGCATTGCTGTCATTGTTCCATAAGGTCATTCACTCTGACGAATTATCACTACCCTGTTTGAATCATCAAGTCTATACATCGCGAAGATTGCACAACGCGCTCAGTTACGCCCACCTATATGGGGCGACGCAATCATTTAATTCTTCTCCACTACCTCGCGCTATCCGTCTCTGGAACAGCTTACCAGGCAACATTGCTTCACTTAGAGACCATGACGCTTTTTGTGTTCAGTTGAACAAACATTTTTCCACACACTGCACTTAGTATTCTTAACGGCTCATAATATCCTTAATTTAGCTATTGCAAGGGTACTTTTCAAACTGATGGCGTCTGTCTTTTCATACTACTGTCGCAAATTTTTTGTTTTTGACTACAAAATGTATAATGACGCAATTGTATGGTGACTGTGTTATATTGTGTATTGTGACTGTAATTCGTATTATATTACTCCTGCACGAATAGTTTGCACGTAGTTATCTGTTAATATTCTACTGCCCTGTAATTTGTACTCTGTGAAAATCTTCATATCCAATGTATAGAATTGTACTGCATGCCCCCCCTCACCCTATGCCTCTTACGGGGCCTGTGAGGTATTATCAAATAAATAAAATATCTGTTAATTCCCGCTGGCAATCAACAGGCGCACTGCGCTTCCGTCGATTGGAAACCTACAAACCAAAACAGTTCACAGCACGAACACACACCACGGCTGGGGAGGCACGTCGCATGTTAGCGCAGATTTCCACATGCTGTAGTCACGGCTCCGCCCAAAGGCTACACAGTCGTTCCCTTTATGCACTGACATCACGAAAATGTTTCGCCGGAATAAGCGAAAACGTCTCCAAATCGTTCCGCTGCACGCAATGGCAACACATTCAAGCAGGACCGCGTCGGCTCGCACAAGCCAGGGAAGAGGAAAGGCTCGCCGCGCGCCGGCTGCCAGATCTTTCCCTCTCGCCCAATGAAAAGGTCTATATACACTTGCCGCAGTGGGTGACGGGAATGATGTTTGTTTGCATGCAAAGATTACGTGTATAATGGCTATTGCATACCGAAAAAGAGTTTTAAAAGTGTTTGAAGGGTTAATTCAGCAGATAAGTTTCAACTCTAACTTTGGCTTTGGTGGTTATTTTTGCGGTAATGCAGCTAACCGGAGGCAAATTAGAAAAAAATATTCAGCACATGCAGATTTTTTTTCGCTATTACTCGCTTGGTTTAACACTGTGCCATTATTGCAGCCGCGATTACTTGCTTGAAAGAGTACTGTTTTCGTTTTTCCCATACGCACACTTCGTCTGCACACTTTATCAGCCTCCGCAAGACATGATTAACAAAACTAACACACGCACCTGCATTCGTCCGCTTAGTGCTTCTTTTTTTTATTGTTACTGACGCCTTACGGCCTCCAGTAGGTCAATTTGTTCTCCTGAATATTATGCTACCTCGTCTATATTTTTAATGGCCTCGCGCACTATGGCCACCATAGCTGGAAAACGACGTCGGGAGGGGCAGCTTAGTGGTCGCAAGGAACTAATGATGCCAATTTTGTTCCTGACTTGCCTCAGGTGTGTGCCCCTAATGATGCTTCTCTTAATAATGTATGACAGGTCTTATACGCATTTCTGGGCAGAACAGCAATGCTGATGACCAGTTATGTTTTGAGGCATAGCTACGCATATATGCTCGCGCACTACGTTATTAACCCAGCTCGTAAGCTAGAATGACGTTTACTTTAAGCTTTTAATTTTTTTTAAGCGGTGAACATTTCAGAGCTTGTTCCGCATACATGGCGCACATAAAACACGCAATAAGAAAGTCACGTACGACGCACAAATTTATGCCTTATATAGGTGTCTGCAAAAGGATTGCTGTGTTCTATATACGTCTCACTGCCTTTCAATGTAAAGATAGATGCCGTGAGAGGAAGCCAACTAAAAGCAAAGAGGGTCACTTAGCAATGACGAGCAGCGGATAGGTTATGAGGAGAGTTCGCCATGCCGAAGAATTATAGAGAATTAGTTTCAACCACAATACCTTTCCAGCTCGTATGTGATGGAGTGATGGTGAAGAACCGCAGCAAAGCTGTGAATCACGAAACTAACTGTTTACTGGGCGAACTTGTGCCCACAAAATCAAAGCACAACAATAACGGCGAGCACAGTCGACGATAGTTGAAATCTGATTAATGGATCAGACGCGCCATCTATTTATGCATGACTCGATGCCATAATCGCTACTACTCACGTAAGTTCTATAGAATGTACAACACTGTTAGCGTCGCGCACGTAATCTGATTATACAAGGCTCGGCGACAACATAGGGAACAGATATGACCAGCACTAACATTCGAGAAGCTAACCGCCGCGGTGGCATAGCGGCTATGGTGTTGCCCTGCTAAGCACGAGGTCGCGGGGTCAAATCCCGGCCACACCGGCCGCATTTCGATTGGGCGAAATGCAAAAAACGCCCGTGTCCCGTGCATTGGGGGCACGTTAAAGATCCCTTGGTGGTCAAAATTATTCCGGAGTCCCCACTACGGCGTGCCTCATAATCAAACCGCGGTTTTGGCGCGTAAGCCCCAGAATTCAATTCGATTCACTTGAGGAACCTCAGATACAGAAACCTGCGTCTTGCGCTGAACGATAACTTTTAAAATTTGTTAGCTGGTAAAATGCGGTTACCGGAAAAAGATAAACAAAGCAACTAGGAAAAAGGCAAAACAGCTTGTCAATATACGTATAGCGCAGTGGCGGCGTCTATATCTTCGTGTTTGAATGTTAAGCTTCGTATTGTTAAGCTAAAATATAGGATACAACAGATATACAAACCGGCTAGTGCCGGGGAATTTATTTAACCAGATGGGCACAACGTGCCGGTATATGTGTACTATATGCCACAGAGGTATCATGCAAAAATATACTAATTACTATCTTAACTGATGATTTTCATCGACGATTGCGATACTCCCTAATGCGACATTTGAGCGCAGCTCTGTAGTACGTGTTTTCATTGCACGATATATTGGCTGTCTCGTGTGGCACGTTGCAAACAGAGCCAAGTGCGGCGCGACTGCCTCGCTAATCGGGAGATGGCGAGAGGCAGCGCGTGGGTGACGCGTGGGCGCGATTCACAGCAGCCGCTGCAGACAGGCCTCCGCACATGCAGCGCTTTGTTTCCTTATATGGTATCGTTGGCGTCATCGGCGAAGAAACGACGCGCGCTACTCTGGTGTCATCTCTTAGCCATCGTCACCGCAGAGCCCGTCTTGCGCGGCACTACGCTTTTCCCCTCGCGCTCTCTTCACTATCGTTTGTTTCATCCGCCGCTGCGCTCCGCATTCGCCCTTTCATCCTTCGCTGAGCTCGTTCGCTCGGTTAAGTCGAGGACGCCAACGCTCGCCGCAGGAACGGGCGCCTAGGAGCTGCGCTCTGAAAACATCTTGCAGAGCTGGCGCAACGAGTAGTGCACGCTGCTACATACGGGATGTCAAAGTTCTCTGTCTATTCGCTTTATTTCTCATACTGCAGCACTGCGTGCCCCGACGTATATATATGCGTGATGATCGGAGAGCGGGCGGTGCGTCATCGTAATCAACCGTAGTTGACAAGGCGTGTTAGTTGGCTGGCTAAGTGAAAACGCCGGCTCATATACGCGTCCACCAGCTCAAGTTAAATAGCGCTGTGCAGTAGGTTTCTGGTGTTGGCTGTGTATTGAAACGAACTGAAAGCCAACCTTGATGCGGGCTTTTCGAAGCAGAAAGAACAAGATGTATGCAGTGAAAGATGAACTACGGCAATGTATGTCATCAGAAATTTCGACAGTATAATAAAGGCAGCAGGGGAGGAATTCTGTGCTGAACTTTACAGTACCCGGAGCAGCCACGTATTCTTGATTCGAAGTAGTGAGAGCAACATGTGTAACTAGCAATGCGGATAGAAGAGCTTTGCACGATATCTACAATGTAAAAACGACAGGAGATGGGATAACTGTAGATTACTTAAAGATGGAAGGGATGCTGTATTCGAAAAGCTTGCGACCCTTATATACAATGCTGCAAGGCATTATGTGTACCAGAGACTTGGAAGAATGCCGACATTAAATTATTCCACAAACGTTAATGGGATACATACGTAGAAAAATTGAACATTAAAAGCTGACTAGCTTGCTTTCGGCATTTGACAGAGTTTTCACCGAATTTCCAATAGAATCGGGACAACGCTTGACTTCTATCAACCCAGAGAACAGGCTGACTTTAGAAAGGGGTACTTTACATGACATCCCATCTATGTCATCAATAAGGTAATTCAGCAATCAGCACAGTGTAACCAGCCTCTCTATATGGCTTTGATTGATAAGGAAAAAGCGTTAGATTCAGTATAAATACCAGCAGCCATCGAGGCATTGCGTAGTCGAGGAGTACAGGAGGCATACGTGAATATCCCAGCAAATATCTATGAAGATTCGACAGCAACCCGAATTCTTCGCAAGAAAAGCAGGAAAATTCTGATCAGTAAAGGTCTCAGAAAGAGCCACAATCTATGCGATGCTATTCACAGCATGCTTAAAAGAAGTAGGCAAGCTATTAGACTAGGAAGGAAAAACTTGGAGAAAGCTTAAGCTCCGCCTTTAAGAGTGGAACGCGATAGCGTTATTGGACGCCGTTGACGCCGGTACCGACACCGCATTTTCTGCGACATGGGGCCCGATCAAAATTTAGAAAGGCTCGGTTTTCAACATTCCCCTTAATGTTGCCTAGAACCGATGTACAGCGAAACACCATCAGAATCGGAGGACACTTAAGCTTCACCTTTAAGAGTGGAACGCGATAGCATTCAAAGTTCCCTGGCTCCGTATCAGGCTTTTTTCTCGTATATTCAAATTACAATCCGATGCTATCCCGTCTGTAGGTTGTGGTTAAGTCGTACTTTACAATTTTTCTGGCGGATTTTACTTAGAGAAGTTCAATTTTTGTTCACTAACGCCTTGCGCCACGCGAAGGGCCTGCCCGGTCGAGGTGGTTGGAGAATACGTAGTTTGGCATGATTAGTTTCGCCAGAGACCGATTCTTACGCCAACGCCGACACCGGCGCCGACGCCGGATTTTCTGCGACACGAGGCCCTTAACGCTAGCGCGTTCATAGAGGATCAATGGCGAATAACCCGCGGCTGGCAGGTGACATTGTCCTGTTCAACAAAGCTGGAGATGTCTTGCAACATATTATTGAGAATCATAGCTGAAAAAGTGTAATAGCAGGTTCGAAGGCTAATGCACAGAAGCCAAAGGTAATGCTTAATAGTCTGGCAAGAGAACGTGAATTTGTGATTGGCAGTCAGCCTGTAGAACCTGTACAAGAGTACGCTTATCTAGGGCAATTACTCACAGGGGCCCTGATCATGAGAAGGAAATTTACACAAGAATAAAAATGCGTTGGAGCGCATACGGCGCATAAGTTATCACCGCCAGGGTAATGCTATCCTTGAACAGGAAAGGGTACAAACATTGCATTCTACCAGTACATAACTGGGGAGAACGCAGCGCGAAAACACACGGACAAAGAAGACACAGTGCACTGGACGAGCGCAAACTGTGTACTGTGTCATCTTTGTCCGGATCTTTTTGAGTTGCGTTCTCCCCAGTTAATTATGAACCAAATTTCACAAACCAAATGCTGCTTGAGAACAGTTCTACCAGTACTAACATACGGGGTAGAAATTTGGAGGTTAACAAAGAAGTTTGAGAAGTTAAGGAAGGCGCAACGAGCGATGAAATGAAAAATGTTAGGCGTGACGTTAGGAGAATAGGAACACCGCGGTGTTGAATATTACGGAGCATATGGAGATAGCCATTATTCTAGTTGACGTTAGGAGAAAAAACTGGAGCTGGACACGCAATGTAATGCGTAGTGGCAATAACTGGTGGTCTATTAGAGTTAGAGGATAGTTGAAGGGACGCGCAGTGAGGACTGCAGAGTAATTACTTTACGGGAATGTAGCTCGTGAGTAAATACTCACTAGCTACAATTCGTAGATGAAACATGGGTCGTAAAATAATTAATGGAAAGGTAATTACCATAGTTATGTTAATTATTCAATTGATCATTTTGATTTGTCGTAGAACAAATGACCGCCTCATCGAGTAATATAGATCAAGGGTTAGAATTGTGCTATCTGCCACAGACAATTTTCAGAAATTTGTTGCAGCTAAAAGAACACCCTGTAGATGAGAACGCCGCAGGAAGAGAGCAACTTGCAGACAACAGCGCACAACAGCGGGCACCTAGTACAGTTAAAAGACAGGCACGGCATTAGAGGGTCGTTCATAAAACATTTCGCCTATAACCTACTTCACTTAGGCGCACATGAAAGAAATTTCACACAGCACGAAACGTGCATTTCCACAGGTCAGAAAAATGTGATTCAGCTCTTTGATAATAGATATTTTAGTTTTACAGGGCAGAAGACTGAGGAGGGCGCGAACATGGGGCCAGCTGAGCCCAGGGCAGTTGTCAAATGTCTATTTCTCCAAGTACAGCGCACCTTAGTAAAGTTTTCAAGAAATGACGACGATTTATGGGACAAACTCTCCACCGTATGACGTCATTGAGTACCGGCATCATCAATTCAAATTGGGACGGGACTCATCGGAACGGCATCGATTCCCGGTGGACCTCCTTCAGCCATTGATGGGGACCCTGTCCCAAAAATTGAGGCCGCAATATCAGAAGAATGCGGCACAACAATTCAAGCAATAGCTGAAAAAAATCAAGATCAGATTCAGGTCTGTATAAAATGTTATCCGGAAACATGAGCCAGCGCGAACGGTGTCAGCGCATTGGTTTCCTCACTCGCCTTCTGTTTTCACAAGGAAAGCCGAGTAACCTGTAAGCGTCAACATTTTACCACATGCCTTATAAGCCAAGAATACATTTTTGCAAAATTGATTGCACAGAATGAAACATTAGCTCAATATTATAATCCAGAAACCAAATCCGCGTCTAAACAACGAAAGCACTACGACTCACCACCGCCATGAAAGACATGCATACAAACCTCAGCTAGCAAGGTGATGCTGACAGTTTTTGAGATCAGCAAGCAGGGGTGGGGAGGAATTTCCTGCCGAAAGGTGCCACCATAATGAGGACTTACTATGTTAACTTGGGCGCGAAATTAAGGGAAGCCAATCAAATAAGCAGGAGTAGCATCTGAAAAAGCGCCCCGCTCTTGTACGACAATTCTTTTGTTCACAACTCGTATGCTGCTAAAATGGAAGCAAGCTCCTGTGGATATGAAATTACTCGCCGTACCCCGTGCTGCCCGGACCTGGTGCCCTCAGATTTCCACATTTTTCCATCTATGAAGCTATATTTGAAAACCAGGTAGTTTCATGAGGATGACGCGTTCATCACCGAAGTCAAGTTTTGGCTCCAAGGACAACCTGACGACTTCAACAAGAGTGGTATCCGTAGCTGCGTATAACAATGACAGAAATGTGTATCTCTTGGTGGCGGCTATTGTAGAGAAACAAAAATTAATATGGCAACTCTCGTGCTCCTCAGACCGGACGACGGGGGTCAGGTGAAATATTTATTGAACGCCCCTTGTCGCTGCAACCGTCAGGTAGCAAGCATCTCCAACGTTCCCCATAAGGACGATTAAGGTAAGTTGAGCCTTCCGGAATTTAGGTTGCTCGAAGCACATGTTAAAGCAGTATGACTAGTGTTTAGCTGCTTTTTCAATTGCTGCTTTGCTACAATGTTGAGAAAATGTGTATCTGACAACAATAACCCAAACGAAACGGAATACGTCCGCAGAACGGAAACACGTGCGTCGACCATCTTGGGCACATTGAGCTCACGCAATTATTACTGCTCCGGACGTTCCCGAATGTTTTCCATAAACTGCAATTTCCTGATTGCCTCTCGGCGTAAGGACGCAGGCGCCGGCGACTCCAACCATAATGGACATTGCAGGGGCCGTGCAATGGCGTCTGGTTCCCTTCTCCTGTTCACCGGCGGAGAGCAGGTGGCGAACGGTGACACATATACGGCGGAGGGGCGGGAGGGTTAGAGCGTAAAGGGGAGAGGGGCGACAATTACGGAAATGACTTATGACTGTCGCGTAAACAAACGCCGTCCCGGGAGCGCCCTTAAGCTCTTTCTCATGACTCCGAAACACACTCGGCGTTAATTCGCAACCTGCTCTAACCGGAGCATCCGGGGACCTGTGGGAGGCGAGAGGAAGACCGAAAGGAGGCCGCGCGTGGCAGGCCTGTCGCCATGCATTGCCGATGGCAAATGGAAAGAGTGATGGCGTAGAGCCTTCTGGATAGTTTATAAGCTTTGGCGCCGCAGCCAGGTCTGGGTTTATTATGCGGCGCAACGTTCTCGAGCGCCATATCTTTGTAGACGCATTAAAGCTCCCGCACGCCACATGTTTTCCACAAGGGCTTCCTCCTGAATGTGCCATGCCTCCGGCCTCTTCAGTTCTTCTGCGCAATGGCTTCACGTTCGCCGGGTTTTCCTCCCGACGTACACCACAACAATGAAAGCATAAGAAGCCAACAAACACCGACACCAAGGGCAACATAGGGGAAATCACTTGTACTTGCTAATTGAAAAAAGAAATGATTAATTAAAGTGGGTGAAAAAACAACTTGCCGCAGGTAGGAAACGAACCCACGTCTTCGCATTACAAGTGCGATGCTCTTACCACTTGAGCTACCGCGGTGCCGTTTTCCCATCCACTTTCTGGGCTATTTATGTTTTTAGTACTAGCCTTCGGGCGCGTTGGGGGACTGCGCTGCTCAGTTCAGGCCTGGACCAGCAACTGTGGGCTATCCAGCAGGCCGAGGAAGCTGCCGGGAGACACGGTCTCTCCGCTGGCTCCTACGTGGGAACCAAGTCCAGCAATCTGCCGGAAATAAATAAAGTTCTTCTCTTTCTCTCTCTAGAACTAGCCGGAGAGTGCTAGCCAGCGTCACCACTCACAAACCTTGGCGGCGGATGTGGAACATCCTTTCTGCCATCGGCGTCACGAGTACATCATATTTTTGGGTGAAGGCAACTGGTCAATAAACCCACATATGGTACCTGAAGACATCCACGTTGCCGGATTCGAGACCCTCGTTATGTAATGAATGAGAAGAAAGCGAACCGAGGGGCACGATTTTTAGTAATCATAGCATAAGAAGCCAACAAACACGGACACCAAGGGCAACATTGGGGAAATTACTTGTACTTACTAATTGTATTAAAGAAATGATAAGTTGCGAAGTGAAATTATAAATTGCGAAATTATAAAATGCGAAGACATGGGATCGTTCCCCACCTGCGGCAAGTTGTTTTTCCCCCACTTTAACTTCCATTAATTTATCATTTCTTTAATTCAATTAGTAAGTACAAGTGATTTCCCCTATGTTGCCCTTGGTGTCTGTGTTTGTTGGCTTCTTATGCTATGGTTACTAAAAATCGGGCCCCTCGGTTCCCTTTCTTCTCCACCATAGCAATGAAGTTGTCTTTAAAAAGCGCATTAACTAAAAGTATACCGCCTAAAAATGTTGGTCAAGATTTTCGTATCAGAATTTAGGCAGAGCGTTTTTTTTGACATAAAGGGTGTGATGGTGGTGTCATCGCAACCTCAATATGTATCAAAGCGGATGTATCCAGGCCGAAGAAAGTGCTTGAAAGTGCGTAGACGTAAAGCGAAGCTTATTTCATTCTGGTCATTATAATTCCGGCTCAGCAGCTTACTGCAGCTCATCATCATCATTTATTATTCCCTCAAAGGCCCCTGCTTGGGGTATTACTTAAGAGGGGGGCAGCGGTTACATATACAGAATACACTTAAATTGTTGAGGTATACAAAAAAAAATGCTGACTCTCCCGTAATCGAGAGTAGACGTAAGCATGAAATGACTACCGCAAAGCAGATTGGTGCTACGACACGGACATGAAAGCTTACTGAGGCGAAATGAACCTGTTTTGAACTTAACCTCGTTGCAAGCCTCGTCTGGGCCAAACAACCATCCGCGGAACGCCGGACGCTGCCGGCCGGGTCACGCAGCGTGGCGCCATCTCTCGAAGGAGGTGACGCCAAACCCGCGCCGCGGAACTCACGGATCACTGGCGTTGAAAAGAGCACGGGCAACCCTGTCTTAGCGGCAAAAGATGAAAGTCAAGTGTATGGTGCACTGTATCTGCCTTTTGAACGTCGCTATTGGAAATGACAAATTAAACTTCAGCGTAGTAGAAGTTACAGCTTGAGTGATATTGTGAACAAACATTAGGAATAAATTGGAAGGAATATTCTTTTGTAACTTGTTTGGGAAGTAACCAGCGTGTGTATTGCGGTTCTGTACAAGCGGTTGGGTGACAGAGACCGCATTTTCTTAAGGTTTTACTGGTTGCCCGGGTGATCTTGTTTTAATCTCACAATAATATGCCAGGAAGTTCTCGCAGGTTCCCGTTTCATTCTCGCGGCCATTCTCGTCTTGAGTGCCCGCATAACGGCTCTGGATTTTCGCTCAAGGTCTCTTGAAGGCTTAATATATTTCTTGCTTAATATTACCTTCTAGGATGCGACTTGAAACGAAATTAGCAGCCTTCACAATTTTGGCAGGAATATTGTCAGTTCTGGGAGCACTTCATATTTTAACTTTGTTAATTAGATTAAATACACCAGTGGAAGTAACAGAGACAGAAGGCACCTGGGCAAAGCCCGATCTTGGTACTACATATGCACCATCAGTTGGCTCGTGAGTAAAAACTGACGTGAAGTGCGTATTCATTACATCTGAGCGTTCCTCATGAGGAACATGAGACCCATAAAGATTGGTTAAATACATATTACAGGGGCGTTTTATTGAGTTTAAGATATTCTAAGATTTTTGGGGGTGACAATAGAGCTAAAGATTTAAGAAAACGTTATTGAAAAAAATTTTAGAGCGTCCTAAAAGTTTTGTAGGCTCGTGTAGACATGAGAAATATTGTTTTCATTTATTGATCGTGGTAGAATTTTTAACTGCGCGCTAAAGACACTTTTCTTATAATCTTTTGATCATGTCAGAACAGCAGAGCTTATTTGAATCAGTTGGCATGCGGACCGTGGTTAAATGCTTGTCTATTAAAGTTAGTATTTTTTATTGTAGAGTACATTATTTTTGTTCATTTGACATAGTCAGGGCACAGTTACAAAAATACTAAAAAATTCAAGATCCGATTTAATGTCAAGAATATTGGCGCTTCAGTAGTCGCAAATGTATTTTTTGGATGGTTGGCACGCTGGAATATCATGTGATAGGTTGTTGTTAGGTAGCTGTTCCTTTTTCATGTCCGCGTATTCAAGTACGAATATATGTGATGGAGGCAAGCCTAGCATCGCGTCACGAGCCAACATGTCTTATTACGACTTCGCGTTAGCATATGGTAAGTAAACTTCGTGTATAGTAAACTTACACACTGCAAAGTCCTTCAATAGATTTAAGTGAACACCTGCTGAACAAAGCTCGGTGAAAAGAACGAAAATGATCTTCATTCGAAAATAGGAGTCATTTAATGACAACAGTCTCATAGAGTCTAACATGCGAAAGGGCTCAAACGAAAGGACAAGAAACAGCAATGCAGGCGCCAAATATTAGAGCTTCTTCATCTTGACTTGTTTTCACCCTTCGCCTTGCTCCACAAACTAATAAGCCCAAGGGAGTACGGGCCAGTGCACACGTGTATAGAGCGCGGGAGTGGTTTGTGACGACATGCATTTGCCCCGTCTAGTGGAGATAACAGCGTCACAACAGCTTCCTTGTCAGCAAGATGGACCTTATTGATAGGTCACCGCTAGTCACGGTCTCCTCTGGGCAACAAATATAGCTTTGTACTGAACGATAGGTAGCGCTAATCGATGAGGCACGCCTTTGTTGTGCATCTTGGCGACTGCTGAGGCTAGCCAGCTGCAAGGTGGCATCGGTGATAAATTCGTCACTCAGGAATCAGGCCGTCTGGTGCCTGTGGGCACCACCAATATATTTTGGGCCCAATAAATGAGTCCTGATGAAAACGACTGCATGGTGTCCTTTGATGTAGTTTCGCTGTTCACTAGTGTGCCTGTGCCTCTCGCGCTTTCTGTCACACGTTGTGCGCACGAACATGACCCCCCCCCCCCCCCCCCCCACTGAAAGACCGCACTCACCTTTCTATTAATAACATTTGGAATTCTGCCTTTCAAGCTCCTAATTCTCTTTCAACAACCAGTGCTATAGACTAGTGGAACTACTATGGGTGCCGCAGTCTCGGTCACTATCTCCGCACTCGCCATGCAGGCCATCGAAAAGCGAGCGCTTTGAATTTTCACCCCCAAGCCAAAAATGTTTTCACTACATGAACGATTGTTTTTGCGTCGTAAAGTGATCCGAGGCAGACAATTTGCTCGCGCACCATAGAGCTGGCTATGCAGTTTACGGTGGAACGCGAAAATTCTGGTTCTCTTCCTTCCTTAGACATCCTCGTAAAAAGAGAGCAACCGAACCTTTTCTTTTCCGTATTCAGAAAACCAACACATACAGGGTGACATCCTTCACTTTAATTCTAAGCACCCCACCTACCACAAGTTTTCTGTAGTCCGAAGCCTCGTCAAAAGACCCGAAAGAATTAGCTCATCCCCGCACCTCCTTAAGGAAGAAAAGAACGCAGTAATCTGTGACTTTAGGATGAACGGTTACACAAAGGCAGTTATTCACTGTACCCTCAGCCGACCGAACGAGAATGAAAGGAAGACGGCGGCTGCTGAGTCACCCAGGCAACGCCACCGTGTCTCGATACCCTACCTTCGAGGTGTCAGCGAGACATTAGCCCGTGTGCTTCGTGGGGCAGGAGTTGACGTGGCTCACAGGCCTCTCTCTACGGTCAGTAGCGTCCTCCCTCATCCAAGTGACCGTGTTCCTGTCGAATAGGCGCAGGACATTGTGTAAAAGATTACCCGTACCGAATGTGCTGCGTCGTATATGGGCGAGAATATAAACTTCCCCGAAAGTATTCGTCAGCCCATGAATGACCTTCGTCACCTAAACAGAGAACGCAGTGCTGCGGCCGAACACTGCGAGCTTTTTGATAACCAGATTAGCCCCAACGGCACTGTCGTCTTGGACAGAGAAGACAACCACCAGCGGCGGCTCTTTTTGAAATCCTGGAACATCTAGTACGCCGGGTAACATCAATCGTTCGTCAGGAGCACTTCCCGCCGTTTACTCTCGCGGTCTACGAAAAGTGTCTGTGCACCTGTCAAAGCGCCAAACACGCATATTAGCACTGCTACACCTCACGCCATCTCGCCCCTGAAGAAGGAGCCGGTCGGGCTCCGAAACGTTGGGGTTTAAAAATAATTTTTGGTTACAGTTTTCCTTCTCTTTAATTCTGTTGTCCCCAACCAGGCAGATATCTGCCGAATGTTTACCTTTGATTCAACGCTTCTTGTGTCTGAAACGTGCGAGAATGCGTTTCCCTTTTCCCATCACAAATATCTCAACTTGGAAGTTTCCCTGTTTGTGCGGCCTTTACCAGCGCACCGTTGCCACGCGTTCTAGTCCGAAGCCTGGTTGCAAGCCCGTTAGTTGTTCGACCTTGTTTTCGTTGCCTATGCAGAAGCGGGCCCACAAGAGCATCCCCAACGACCATTTCATCAAGAGCTTCGGGTTGTATGGTGATATTATTTCACACTGTGTCTCCTGCTGCTCTCACTTCCGACAGAATGTGAACTACCGAAGCGAACAAACATTTTCACTAAATTGAGGTAGTCGAGCTGCCTGCGGACGCGAGCGAAATTCCGGAGTCTATCACCCGCGTTCAGCAGACATCCAAGGCTAGTCAAGACAGAACTATCGGCACTATAGCAGGAGAACGCCGTGAAGGCAAGGACAGATCAAGAAGCTGACAGAAACATTCTGGAAAGTGCGAACGTTGGCCGTGAGCAACCTGAGAGTAGGCAGTCCTTGCTTCAATCTTTAAAGCGCAATTTAGTCACGTAAGTAGTACGTTGGCGTGAAGCCTACACAATCAGACATGGAAGACGACGTTACCGTCATATCCCCTGAAGATAACGAGAAAAAAACGGAACCGCTGAAACGAAGCCCACGAGGGAATATCTAACGGAAGGCGGTTGGGAAATGGGATGAAGCAAGCCTGACGAAACTGTTGCAACGTCAGGGAGGTATGGTAAAGTGAATTTACCTCGAAACCTTCTCCACAGCCATAGCCACAAGGAAAGTTGTCCTTTTCGTGCGATCATATCGGAGCAAAATTTATGGCAAAAAGAGAGAGAGAGAGATAGACGCGATGGGAAAGGCAAGGAGGTTAAACCACTAAACTAAGGCACCCGGGTGCACCGTTCTCACGCCAGCTAATCCAGGATCGTATATTGGCATGAGCTAATAAATCCTCTGCCTCTACGTCTGTCTCAAGGGGACAGATATGTGTCTTTATTTCGTGTCCCAGAATATCACTCCCGCAAAAATGCGACAAGGCTCGACGGCTCCGCTCGAATTATCTGAGTCCCTTAGTTAACACTATAGTTGCAAATAAATATATGCAAAACATTATTACCTTGTGAAGTACTGCCTTGGTGTTTCCATAATAACGCTGGCATATTCGGATAAAAGAATATCCGTCTTCCACTTAATCTTACTGCCATCTGTGCAAAGCGGAGGAAGAAAACGACTTGTTTTGAAGGTCCAAACACGGGTACGTGGCCGATATTGTCTGTATCTTGCAAATATGTGTGAATATTGTGAGGTTTAGTGCCTTGGCCACGCAGAGTTCAAGCGGCGTCATCCAACGTGTCTGCCAACGTGTCATCAATCGGGCACTGGTCTCATTTATACTTTTTTCGTAGAGCACAGGGGTGGTGGAGTGGGGGAGGGTGTTCAACAGCACTTAGTTCTGGACGGCATTAGCCCAGCATTGACACCTGCCTTAAATAAAGTTATGAATAAATAAGCAAATAAAGAAATGAAGCGACGCAGGAGCAGAAAAACGCCCCTAAATACTGGCGGCGATTCAGACATAGCTACTGTAGCTGAAGAAAGTTAAATGCATGAGCACATTCATGTCATAGCTTGTGTATGCCGTTAGGTTAAAATGGTGACCTAAAATGAGTGCGGAGTGAAAGTCAACCCTTTAAAGAGAAATACGATTCGCACGGCAAGCTAACCGCGCCGTCTTTCGAACTGTCGAGCGACGAATATGTTTCTAATAGAAACAAGGGGCGGAAAAATGTGATCGTTCTATTCCGATGCGGTTCCTTGTTGCGCTTTGTCAGCAGTTCCAATAGCGCTCTTCGCACGCTATCACCGCTATCACCGGGATCGGCTGGTCACGAGCGATGGTTGATAGGAAAAGAATAAAATCGAGCGAAAAGGACCTTTACATTCAGAATCAGAATCAAATTTTATTACTACATAGGAAGTTATTACAACATGTAATATACAGGAGGAGGTCCCGGAGTCGGAGACTGAATTGGGACCTCCTGTACATGGTATACACGAATGGAAAAGTAAGCTTAATTAACGCAGCGACAGTAATAAATACAACTATAAAATAAGTTAGAAAGGCGGCAATTATAAAAACAGTAGAACACGAATTAAATCAATTAGGCAACATAGGGAAACATGAACAAATTGAACAGAAAGGGGGCTTGTTTAAACAGTTTCATACGTGATTGATAAGCATGATATAAACTTCAGTACTTACCAATAAAATTGCAAACGCGTGCAATGCGGCATATACAAAAAAAAATGTTATGTAAGGCTCGGTTGGTTCCAAAGGAACTTCTTCAATTCTGTAATAAATGAATCTGGTGTCATTAATTTTAAAACAAATGGTAGCGAGTTCCATAATGAAAAAGCGATGAAATGAACAGATTGCTTGCCGTAGTTGGTTCGAACTTTGGGTAAGATGAGATTTTTCTTAAGAGCAAATCTAGTGATGTTAGTGTTGTCCAGAAAAGAAGATAGAATGAAAGAAAAGGGAAATTGTTGATTTGCTTATATAACCAGATACCTAGATTATATTTAATTATGTCGGACACTGTAAGAATATTATTGGCTTGTAATAATTGTTTGGCGTTGGTGTATTATAAGCTAAAAGTTATAATTTTTATTGCTCTATTCCGGACGATTTGTAGTGGCGTAAGATGAGTACTGTATGTATTACCCCATGTAATGATACAGTAGTTGATATGTGAAGGAATGAATGCATAATCTAATGATAACAGAATAGAATGTGAAAAAAAAGGGACGAGCACGAATGAGGATGCGTATACCATAAGAAATCTTTTTTTTTTTACACCTGAAATGTGGTGACGAAATTTTAAGTTTCTATCTAGTCTGACGCCCAATTACATGCAGTCATCACTAGTCTGGATCGAGTACTGTGGCATGCAAATGGAAGGAAGAGGAACTAATGACCGTTGATATGAAGTAAAGACACTGAACTTAGATTTGGCTGGATTAAATTGTAATCTGTTCAATTTACACTAGTGTAATATGTTGAGAAGGTCCGTGCCTACTTTATCTACTAGGCAGTTCATGCTTTTATCTGAGTTAAATATTGTAATATCGTCAGCATACAGCAAACAGTTACAGTGTGTGATGGAATTAGGTAGATCGTTATTGTATATTAAAAACAAAAGTGGGCCCAAATTGTACCCGTCTGGTACCCCTATATTAGCCATTATTTGCTTTGAGTAAGTCCCGAAAACACTGACCACTTGGTTTCTATTATGGAGGTAACTACGGATTAGTAGCAAGGCAGGACCAGATATTCCCATTGTTTCTAGTTTTAGAAACAGTAATCTGGTGATTTATAGTGTCAAAGGCTTTAGTTAGGTCAACAAAAATAGAGCCGGCATAGCTACCATCATTAATAGCTTTCTTTAGATAATCTATGAGAAATATTAGAGCGAGATCTGTAGAATATCCTGATCGAAAACCGAACTGATAACACGTAAGAATATTAAATTTGTTGAGATAATTTGTTAGGCGTTTCTCAGTTAGTTTCTCGATTATATTACTGAAGAATGGCAGCAGACCGATGGGCCGGTAGTTCGTTAATAATGAACAATCTCCCTTTTTAAATACTGGGGCAACTTTGGAACGCTTGAGTTCACGAGGAAGCGTCCCTGTTTTAAATGTTAAATTAATAACATCCGCACGAATAATAGATATAGGACAAGCAATTAATTTTATATGACATGGCCCAATATCGTCGAGACCGGCACTTGTGACTTTTGGATTATTAATTACAGAGATCACTTTATCAGGAGTAGTAGGAAACATGTAAAAAGATTGTTGGAGGCGTGTCATTTGATAATCAGAAAGCTTATTCCGAAGCCAGCTTGTTCGAGAAAAAGAAGTCACTGAAGATATCTACTATGTCACGAGGGTTTGAATATTCATTGCCACAGTGGTTAATTCTAGTTACGGTTTCCTGTTTGCTGTTTCTATATATGAAAGAATTTACTATTTTCCATTTTTTATCAGAGTTGTTCCCACACTCTAATATTTTCTGTTCAAAGTAGCTTCTTTTGGCTCTTTTCAGCTGTGCGCAGATATGGTATGAGTATTTTTTGGTCCGGGCTATCAGTCTAACATTAAAGGGCTGTTTTTTTTAATAAAGATTCTCCAGTCTTCGCATTGCTTTCAGTAATCTATCAGTAAGCCACGGTTTTTGCGGGGACGCTAGCACCTTCTTGCATTTTTTCTTGTGGAAATGGAAGTGGAGTTTGTGTAAAAGTATAGACAAAAAGCGTGATACAGCTTGTTGAGGGGGTCGTTAGTTTCGTTTACTGTGAACCAGTCTACCTGTGTTACGGCTACGAAAAATTTTTCTTTCTCAAGAACAAGTTTGTAGTAGAATACGGTGCGGGAAGAAGGAATAGAATTGATCTTGAGAAATATGGGATAATGGTCCGTGATGTCACTAGCAAGAACGTCTGCTTCAGGTGGGACTAAAAGGTTAGATAATGCGTGATCAATTAATGAGCTTCTGTCATCGTGAGAGCAACATGTTGGTACAGTAATTAGGCATTCATTCATGCAACTAGAATATGTGGTGTAGTTAATGGCCGTTCTGTTAATCAAATTTACGTTCATGTCACCCATAATTATCACGTTCTTGCTTTCAGATGATATTGATTCTAATACATTATCCAAGACAGCACAGAAATCGCTGATGGAAGTGGAAGGTCAACGATAGATGCAACGCAAAATAAAATTCTTGCTGTCAATGTTATGGAACGAATGATCGAATTCCACCCAAACAGTCTCACAGTTAGTTAAATTTAGTGCGAGATCGTGTCATCGTTTGAACTCTAAGTTTGCCGAAACAAAGATGGCTACTCCTCTATCGCTACTTGATTGTCTATGTGTATATTCTGACGTGTAATCGGGGAAGCAGTATAGATCTTTGTCATCGTCACAGAGCCAAGTTTCTGTAACACGAATGACGGAAAATGATTTGGTCAACATAGAAAGAAGATTCTAAATATCGTCATAATGCTTTCGCATACTACGCGCATTGAAGTGAATAAGCGAGCATGAGCTGTTAGAAGGAAATTGTTCTAAATCAGTTGTAAGGTACGATGACATACTGGTTCAAAATCAGTAATCTACGAAGAAAAAGAGGTCTAGATGATAAAAGAGAGGTCGCATTCGCTGGCAATGCGGTAGACTGGGCTATCGGTAGTTTTCCTGGCCTTGATTAGAAAATTGTCAGTCCACAGGAGCTTCCAATTGTTGGCTTTCTTTAGAGCCAGAGCCTTGGTGAATAGTAACTTGTTTTGCTGCGTCAAGTGGTCATTCACGTAGACTGGGCTGTTGATTGCAGCTGTGATGTCAAGATCGCCAAGACACAGCTTAGCCTTACGCGCCTTAACAATGAATTCGTTTTTCTTTGAGCGCGAGCAGAACTGAGCAGTGACATTCTTTTTATCCCTTACTTTCGTGGGAACACGGTGCACAATGTCAAGTTCGGCAGGTGTAAGAGGGCATCCAATTTTTTCCCCGACTTTTTGCAATACTGCTACACAATTTTCCCCCTGCGTGCAGGGAATGCCCTTGATTTCTACGTTAATAATTCTCGAGTACTGCTGCACTTCTTCGACCTTCTTCGAGAGAGCGCAGTTGACATGCTTCAGTTTTTTGTTGTCGGCGGCGAGCACAGCCTTTTCAGAACGTAATGTTTCGACAACACCGTTCAATATTTCATACTCTGTTTTAAACCCTCAATCTCGTTTTTGAGTTCCTTGACATCAATCCCTGAAGACTGCATCCTTAGCAAAACCTTGCCGAAGACATCGTGAGCCAAGCGATAAGTCTCCTTGCTGAATTTTGCTTCCTTTTCCTCAATTTTTCTCGCGAGCTCGGCATTCGTAGGCATATCTTAGCAGGTCACTCTCGCACGCCAATATGAGCACAATGTAAGAATTGTACTGAAGTAGCAGCAGCGACTGCGAACTGTACAGTAGGGACAACTTTGGAGATGGTACCACTAACCTCCACACAGGAAGGGAATTTGTGTCAAGATGTGTCCGTTGCACTGTCGCTGCTGCTAATGAATCCTTGTCGAAGTCTGTAGCTTTATAAAATGGCACTTCGGAGGATTGAGAGCGACACACAGCGGGATCTCAGGTGGCACCAGGTTGCCTTCCACGTGTCGCAGATTGGCTGGAACGATTCGATGCGATATAGCGGGACCGCAGGTAGCTCTCTCTGGCGGTGCCGGGTTGCCTTCCGCGCGTCGCCAGATCGTGCTGGAATGATACGATACGGTATCTGCACAGAGGAAAGGTATTTGTGTCAACATGTGTCTGTTGCACAGTCGCTGCTGCTAATACACTGTACCGTTCTAGGACAAATTTTCTTCAGATGCAACATTTGCTTACAGCAGAAATGGCGTCTCGTAACGAATCCAAACATTGCAAGGCTGTCTTAAAAAAAGAACGAAAATGTTTACCTGGAGAACCACCGCATACACGACAGTTGAAACAACATAGAGCCGCAATTCCGACTTACTGGTGTGAAATTTGATTTCAAAAAAGTACTTCTGCTTGACTGTAGCGTTTGCATATTGTATCACATGCCATCGCGTTCATGCGCAACCGCTCTTACGAGTTACATATGCGTATGAACAACTCAGTAAATCCGGGCCAAGGTGCCCCGTTCAGCGCTGTGGAATGGGAACAGCATCAAAATAAAACATAGTTACAAACTTTGCTACAAACAAATTTCAGGAAAACAAGCCTTACATGGCGCCAAATGGCAAATTAGTTCTCCGGAAGCCCGCAAGGTGGAGGAAGCTTATAAAAGGGCAAAAATTGACATCTACCTATCATGTAGCACGAGGCTACAAGGGAATCCCATCAAGGTTTCTCAGGAAGAAAGCTTCGCAGCTGAAGAAAAATTGGTCCTTTTATGGCGCTAGATAATACCACAATAACCTAATTCACAGTGGTATTTAAAGAGACACTAAAGACAAAAAATTTCTATATTAGTATAGGTTATTAATATTAGACCCATATTTGCAAATTAAGCTCCCGGAATTAAAATAACATATAACCAGCTATATGTAAGCCAGAAAAGACGCGGAATATCACCTGGACGTTCCTGCACCAATCCATGGCGTCACGGATTTGGACGGCGTCTGTTTGAGTCCATATAATGATTTATGAGCAAAGGTGGGCTGCATTGTGTACTGAAGGAGGGCAAAACGGAACTTTGCAAGTTTTGAAGACTTTCACTTCGCCGCAACTACGACGCGACAACATTGACGTACCGGCGCTGGGGTTCTGGCTCTGAATTCAAGAAATAAATGTTTGGCTTTTTATTTTTTGTTCTCAATAATCAACCGCGCGATTAACAAAAACTGGCTTTTGAAAGATTACTTTAGCACTAAAAAGTGATCTAGTGTGTCTCTATAGGGTCCCTTTAAGGCAACTAGGGCACATCGTGGCGTCAGGGAGACCTCATTGAAGCTCCCTAAGAACCTTGGCAAAGCCGATCACCAAGCAACCAAGCAAAGGAAAGCAATTTATGCACTACTATAGTATTCTTGATACCCATTTCGATACCCATTTCAAGCGTATCGACCAGTTCGACCTGGGTATCGTCGAACTAGGTATCAAGCATACCAGCTCTTGCTTCCGAGACTTAGCCATGATCTCACTGGCGCCATAAAGGACTGAGAGAACTTTCCTTGTCATGAATTTCATGTAGCAAACAACGACGGGGATTAGACCCAGACCCGGATGTATGACTCGTTCGTCATCATGGCTGCGAGCAGCGCCCATGGCCGCCACTCGTGCTCCGCGCCCCTTCTTTATTTGCAACATGACGAATACGTATCCCGAGGAAGGAAAGTTAATCTTTTGAACCCTGAAAAGTAGTGAGAGAGAGAGATGATAACGCCAAGCAGAGAAAGAAGACATAATATACTTATGTAATAAGGTCAAATTTAGGAGAAACTTCTTCAGCTCAAAAAAAAAAAAAAGAAAAGCAAATCTTGCAATTGATTTCCAGGAATTATTCTGTTGAACACGCCTTCAAGTAGCTTACTATAGACTTACCTGTTGTCATGTACTTGCATTTTTTACGTTTTATTTTTTTTCTCTTAGAGCTTTCAAGTGTTATTTTTTAATGAGGCCTGTAAGACTTTGTATGTTATCTATGCTGGAGCGCAGACTATCCACTGTTGATATGGGTCCAACAATTACTGTGTATTTCTCAAGACATAGGTGTATAAAATAAAATGAAGTAAGAGAGAGAAAAAAACATACTGACACGGCTCAGATGGCTGGAATGCAGTCCTAGAGTGGGGAAGGACTCATAATCGATAACGGCTGCAATGTTTTATTTTCTTCGAACTTTTAGATTTCATTCGGTTTTGTTCATAGCGAAATGATGGCGATATCTTGTTGTGGACGGTACACATTGTCGGACAGCTTTGAGACATAGTGCAATATTAGCAGCTGCTGGGAAATGCTCTTGCTCTAGGTCGTCGTAACAGAATGATGATGATCATTTATGATTCGGACTTGAAGCTATGGCGCATAAAGTGGCATTTGTGGCTATTCGTTGTAAACGAAGAAAGGAAGGTGGAGGCACATTAAGAGTGCCATTATTTTGTTTATTTTATTTTTTTATTATATTGCAGACCTTGCACAGGTCGAAGCAGGGTGTGTACATAAGCATTTAAATAAACACAAGAAAAAATGCGGATCGAGCCAACTAACTCACTGACCCCAATCTCTATTGCCATTTTACTTTATCTACACAATTTTTTTCGACACGTCTTACTGGGTATTCACCATGATATGAAAAGACAACAACAACGACCTGTGAGCAGCGAATGCAAGCGGCAGCTAAGCGGCCAACTGCAGCGTCGACTGTTTGCTTTAAAGGTGCAGTCATGAGCTGCAGTCTTGTCGCAGACCCATTGATGTAATTTAAATAAACCGGAGGAAAAAGGCCCGTACATTGGTGGTTCAATTAGCGCCATTTCGTACACTTTGCGTGCTTGCGCCTGCTTTCAGCCATGCCACAGGCGCTCATGTTTCCTTTTTCAGCTCATTTTTCGACAAGAGTGATCTTGACAGGGTTTTCAACCAAACTAGTCGATCTCAGAAATTTTCATGTCTCAGTGTTTTCGGTATATAAATACTGCAGCGCTTTGCTTAACGCAAGGTCGGTGGACCCGAATTATCTCTTGCCTATCTGCCGAGCTTGCGCTGCGATTCATTGCAAATGCACTTTCTTCACTTCTACTGTTAATTATTTAGCGTAATAAGTAAGAAGTAGCACTCTTGTTCCTTCCAAATCAAATCAATAAATTTTGAGAAAAGCAATCGACAAAATGAACGACAAGTAATTGGTGAAAGTATATCACATGGAGTGCTGCTATATAAGCTTTCCGAGGCTTTGGTTAGGACTCAATAAAAGTCGTTAATTCATAATGTAGAAAACAACAATAGCGATATATTCTGTATAACGCGTAATTTTAGAGAAAAATGTCTCCAGGAACGAAATTTATAATCGTGTATTCGCGGTTCACAATGAAATTGCGGCGGCACACTGGCCTTTCTTTCGACAGTACTTTAGTTGAAAATTTCTTCTTCCTTAATCCTTTCCCCCCCCCTCCCCTTTTTTTTTGAGAAATGAAATGGAAAGAAAAAGCAACCGAATCCTATCGGCAATTGAGCGACCAGCAGGGTCCAGAGGGGTTTTTGGTCAATGGCCGAATAACGGCAATACGCTGCAGCTGCGACTCAATACATGGGTGCACTTGACAATTACGAAACCTCAAAAGGGATCACGGAATATAGCTCGTCTTTGAAAGCACGCCAGCTCGCCGCTCCCTTCTGCCCGGGCGTAATGGCAGACGTCTGGCTATAACGATACATGGGTAAGACGTGGTGCAAGGCGTCGTGAAACGCGCAAAGGCCTTACGCTATTGGATGCGTGCCGCGAACTTGGAGCCACTCGGGAGTAGCGGTGACTGCGGCCCGTACGAGCACTTTGACGAGTTCGGATTACCTTTATAGGTGCAGGAATGCTGTTCGTTGTATTTGTATCCCGTTTCTCGCATCAAATGCACTCGGTGACTTGGTCGGCAATAAACGAAGAATGAAAGGCCAAGTACAATTCTTGAGAGAAAAGTGTTATAACGACAAGTGGTTGCGAAATTGCCCGGCAAACAAACTGTAGAACTATTCAAGATACTGTTAATTGTGGAGGACGGCATGCATGATAACAGGACGTTAGATTATACAGCGGTGCCTGCACAAGTTGGTTTTGTAAAGAAAAGAAAAAGTAAAAAAAAGAGCAAATAGTGGCTTGAGAACAATACTTGATCAGATGTCTCCCGCGACGAAGCGATAACCGTTGGATCGGCAGCACACTGCGCGTCCTTTCTTTCAGAGATGCTTCCTCTTCCGCCTTTCTTTCTATTTAGCTCGCAGCTACCGTAGGAACCGGATAGTATACCTCGGTGGTAATGATCGCCTAATCATTTTTGATCAAGGTTGTTATGCAATATTTTGGCCATTGATAACGCCCACACAAGGACACAAGGATGACAATTTCCTAGCTCTGATCGACATTGTCCCTGTAACGAACACTGGGTAGGGCAAGGCATAGCAAGGAGACCGTTGTCTACGAAGTCATTGTCAACCTGGTGAAGGTGTCCAACGCGGCAATGGTATGTTGCAAAATGAATGGTCTGCCTGCCATTCAGCTAACTTCGCAGCGCGCAAATTTGAGATGCCCCTTCTAGGGTCCCTCTATGACGCCGAATAGTTTAGCGAAACCACTTGCGTCATTTGAACCATTGCGGGCATCTAAGATACTGGAGCGTAGTTTATGAACTACGCGGCATTAGTGGTTTTAGATGTTTGAGGAGAGAGAGAAACCGAGAGATATAAAATAGAAGGAAAGGGAGGCCGACCAGATGTGCATCCTGTTTGCTACCCTGCACAGGAAAGTGGGGGGGGGGGAGAGGCCTGTTTGTTTTCGTTGTGTCCCTACGCTTACAGTATGTTCAAAGAAACGCGAACGGCAGCGCACATGAACACAAAAATGGAACTGTTTCGCTTATGCATGTCAAATAAGTTCGCCGATTTCTTTACACAACAAATTCTGACTGATTGTATTTGATACACGTTTGCTATGAGAGACGCTGTTCTAGAGGGCCTCGAAATATTATGCGACGAAGACGACACAACACGGCGGCAAGGCGCCGTGCTGCATCGCCTTCGCCTCGTGTCGCGTCCCCTATAGTGCTGGTATCGTACGCAGAAAAAAAAAAGAAAAACCTAACGCAATGTACTAGTTCCGAACTAATACTGCCTACCTGGAGGTTTTGTACCATGCACCTAAGCACACGACCGTTTTTGCATTTCGCTCTCCAGCCAAATGCGGCCCCCGTTGCCGCGGATCCAACCCGCTCCTTCGCGTTCAGCGGCAGATTGCCATAGTCCTAAAGCAAAAATAGGTCTATCTCACGAGTTACTAGTTCGTGCTACTAGGTCCCATACCTCAAGCACAATCTTCTCACAGTTTTTTGTTTCTTATTTTAATTTTACTCATTGGTCTTCATTTGCTACTGACTCTAGGTTAGGTAGCTTGCTATCTTAATTTGAATAACGGCATCATTGTGGACTTTTATAGAAAGAACCAAAATAAGTCCCGATTTGCCAAAGTATAACGTGTGCAAATACATTCGCATGCTTTTATTTGCAGTCATTGTACGAAACGCTACAATTCTTTTTTTTGCTGAGGTAAGCCTGATATATGGAAAGCGCAGCATCGTTCATTAATTACGGAGCTGTCAGGTCAAATTCACAGCCATAGGAAGCTGAACGAGATTTATGCCACTGATATGCTAATCGCTTTTGGAACCTATGCAATCAGTTCCACTCCCTCGATTGTCAAAGTTCAGCAGTTTGCGTTTGTACGACATCAATGCTGTGAAAGAAAGCCGCTACATTTTGACGCGAGCTGTCATATCTTTTCGCTCTTTCTCTCTCTTCGCAAGGCTGAAAAACGGAGGCGCCGTAATGACCTTCCTGCGTTGAGAAAAGGGGGCACCACGTGTCTTGCCTCATATATGGCCATTTATACTCGGTAAAACGAGAGGCGCTAAAGACATAAACGTAAAGGAACGCAGTATAAGGAAAAGAATAAACTTGTACAAGCTGTCACCCTGCTTTAGACGCTGGCATAAATGTTTCGAAATAAGAGTAAGCGATTGCAGTGCCTAGAAACAACGACAACATTAATGCGGTGCCGCAACTGCAGAACTCAGTGAATGTACCTTATGGGCGGCACACTACACAGCTCGGACGCCAAGAGGTTAGGTAACTGTAACAATATTGCCCGCCGTTTGTTCTGATATACTGCAATGCCCTAGCAAAGGAAATGTGAGAAAACAGAAAAGAAGACCGCTGACGAGTGGATCGCTTGCCTTTCAGCATCTTGTAACGAGAGAGCTGCTGAAGAAATGTGGTGCTACAAAAGTCAACATTTTCTTGAATTTTGTTCAGGCAAATTTTGTTCTTTAACGCGGATGGTGCTGTGTCGCAGCTCCTGCCGGGGCTATCCGGCCCCCAGACTCTGTGACGCGACGTAACCGTACACTCCTCGTATTGCTAGTCGAGCACGGCGTCGTCTGCTCAGAAAGCAACTGGGCGGACGCAGCCCATCCCTTCTTGCTCAACGGGTTCCTTTGGGAATACGAGGTACCCTGCACTTGTTTCATGTGACGTGCCTTCGTATCGACCCGCGAAACCAAGGTTCCCTTCCCTATCGTGAAGAAAGTGCTGTGCATCTACGACTACCACGCTGCGCTGTATATGCCCCCTCCCTCTGACTTGTGGCGTTATGCTTCAGTACGCGTTCGGCGCCTGAGGATGGCTTTCTCTCAACCGAGGCATTTAGCAAACCAAGATTCGCGGGAAGATGTGTGCAGAGACCGGTTAGGTCCCTTCCTCCGCTAGCAGATTGTTCCGTGATTGAAGAAGTTCTAGATTGGATAAAGTGAACAAATGATGACGTAAGAGTGCTTTGATGGCACTAGTTTATGCATCTACAGCTCCCCAAATTTTAGCCTAAACTGCGGAAGAGTACGCGGCAGCGTGCGTTCGCACTGTCTAGAGGATGTTGCCAAGTCGAGGCAACTTCCTTCTGAACAAGCCGTGTAGGAACTGGAGCAAAAGGCACGTTTTCCCTTTGCGCCTTCGTGACCGCCAAACGTATTGACTTATTTATTAAAGCGAATATTTATTTGCCATGCCTCCCGGCCATTGCTGGCTGTGGCAGCTACTGTCTTTCGGAATAGCCCACGCACATAAAAGAGTTACATGTTGCATGTTGGGATCAATTAAGCCGCGGTCTCCCACCACAACAGCCTGATGTTCTAACCATTAGGCCACATTCGCACGCACACTTCTCTCGTGCCAAGATTTATCTAGAGAAGGCATTTGACAAACTGCCCCATAACGTTCACCGGTGCACTTTAACTCATATTAACGTTGGCCGTGCTATTAGAGAGGGAGTTGCCGTTGTTTACAGGGCATATTGAACGCAAATCATTGCAAACTAGTCAGTATATAGGGAAGCAGATCGAAGTACAACGCTTTGTACGGCAGGGGTTCCATTCTCGTCTCTTCTGCTTTCTTTATACACAAAACCCTTCTTTCTATTTAAGCAGCATCAAAAATGAGCATACACGAGGTTTTAGGCGACAGCAAGCTGTAGTTTAGCTTTTAGCTGGCGCAGATTAAATTGCTGCATTTAGTGTAGACTGTGAATGCATTCTGCAGGTAATGGATACTGAAAGAACTTTGTGTAGTGTAATTCAAAGTACTGTGAACTGGGGAATAGGCCGGGGTTTCTAACATGGAAGTCGGCCGACGACCCCGGGCAATTTTCCTAAGATGTGCTTTGTTCCAACTACAACAAGTTATGTAGGAGCCCCTTTGGTATTCTAAATAGGCAGTGTGCCATCCTGGCAAAAGCAGGCTGGTGTCGTACGTTGTAAAAGAGATATGTGAAAAGGGTGGCAGTGGTCAATGTTTGCTGGAACTACGTTGAGCAATCTCTTTTAATGGGAAAACTCTGGTATGAGCTTCAAGTGTTGCATTGCTCCTGAGTCAATATCAAAATATACATTGAGTCTTCGCGATATTTATATGCAGATCCACTTGGGACCGGAATAGCCGCACGATTCTTTTGCGCGGGGCAGGAACTCTGATACGACGAGGAACTCTGACTAGTGCACGTCGTTTTGTGTCAAGGGGTGAATCGCTTCATGTTGGGGGCACGTGAGAAAAGTAATTATATTACATGCAAGAAATAAAGCACCCGAACTGCGAAACCCTATTTTATATGAAGGTTAGAACATTGTTATAGTAAGCGAGCACAAGATACTCGGTGTTACATTTCCGCTCACCTAAGTTGGAATTCACATGTAGAACGTTAGTTGTGCAAAAAACTTTCATCCGCTACTGGAGCGTTATCACGATGTCAACACTTACTCCCCTTGAGTATAAAACTTCAGGTGTATTAGGCGCTATTTGCACCCCATCTTAATTACTGCGGCCTAGTATGGACTTCTACAACTAAACAGATGTTAAAAAAATTTTGCATTTGCAAAAGAAGATTGTTCGACATGTAGCAAACATTCCTTAGTTGGCTTCAACCAAAACGGTCTTTCAAGATTACAATATCATACCAATTCAGTACTTTTACAAATTTCGGGTTTCACGATCCTTTTACTTTTCAGACACTTATAAAGAATTCATTACGACGATAGCATGCTTAAAAACTACTAACACTAATACGCGTACTCAACTAACTGCCTCATTATCCGTACCTCGTTTTCGAACTAACTACAATTTACAAATACTTCATTTCAACTTACCATTCATTTTGAATGAATTACTAGAAATAACGACTGCTACACACCGACAGTTGTGCCGACAGTTTGTATCTATGTTGTGAACAATAACCTTCACGTTGCGATTATTGGACTTACAAACTTATGCCTTATTTATATACTGCTCTTTGTTTCCTTAGTATGTATTAGTCTGTCTTAACTATTTCGCGATATGTCTCTTGAATTTATATTCTTGTATTCTTCATAGTTAATTTTACGTGCTTATTTTCAGCTACAGAGACTTTTTGTTGATTTGGAGTGTGCATATTAATATAATCAATTTATTTATACTATTAACATTTGGTGTGCTTCATATTGTAAATTTGATATCTTAGTACCAACATCCATTGTAATTGCGACATGTTTGCTTTCACTTTCTCGGCTGTGTACTTGTAGAATGAACGTCGCATACTGCCAATGTAAAGGTCTTCAGGTACCCAGTCAAGCTGCCTAGATTGGCTCTTAGCCCTGCAGACCATCCAGATTTTGTGGATAAATAAAGATTGATTGATTGATTGAGCTTTATCGGAGATATCACGGACCCCTTTTCACGCACTGTCTACCAGCTTCGCTTGGGAACAGCACTACCACAATTTATTGTAACGACGGACCGAAAGCAAGGCAGGATACAAGCGTTTTTTAAGAGTTGTTTAAGTTTTCACTTGACTACCTGGGTCACGTTCCTCGCAAGAGGTTGTATAGGGGTATCTGTTACTCAGTACTAGCACAAGTAATGTACCGATCAATGTATTGTCTAGGGCCAGCAAAGAGCTTCTTAAAGGGACTGACAACCGTCCGGAATGTGTCTTGAAATTATTTGCCGATGGCAAGATCAAGTTTCACAATGATAGGAACAAGCATAATTTGATCCCTTAAATAAGAAGTTCTATTTTTCCATCGGCACTGAAAATCACGAGAAAATGACCGAGACGAAAGGACGGGTGGGGGGGGGGGGGGGGTGATATTCTACAGCGAAACGTGTCATCATGCCTGGAAAACCGTGTCCGTTTCAAAATAAATGTACAGGCCTAAGTTAGCTTAAAATGTTATATCTATAAAGTCACAAAAATGTTTATCTACTATTATTGCAAATTATCTCTATTATCTGTATATTGCTAATCACCACATAGTTTTATAGAAAAGTGGCTCAGCCTGCGCGCAGGAAAGTGGAGCCATAAATTGATGGCGGCTGCCGTCTTGCACGCTTCTTGCAAATACAAAACCGGCCACTGTACTGCACTGACTGTACAGCAACCAACAACGAGTTTTCGGGATGACCACACTAGCGGTGCACCGACGCCCACCTCAGTCGACTCGGTCCATTCGTCCATTGGTCGGACACACAGGTAGCGACGGTTGCCTCTGTGCTTCCTCTGAGTAACGAAAACAGAACTCGAAGGTTGTTACGTCAAGGTTGCCGTGTTTTATTCTGTTGCCGGCAGAAGATCTTGCAAAATAGAATAGCGTCCATGACATCTCTGCGGTAATAAAAAAGTTGTTGCGGCTGTTCGTAGGCCGCAATCTCAACGTTTGATACAACAGTTATTCAACCGCCTAATCTGCATGTGTTTTGAATTGCTCAGTTTCTCTCGGCACCGATTAGTTATCATTGTTGCCGGCGTCCGTGCACAGTAAGTGGAAGAGACATCGCAGATCGAAAAAATATGTTTTAAAAATTTTCACACATTTCCCAGATGAACTGTTACGAGTATAGATGCTTCAATAGTAGCTTTTCCATCACGCCAAACCAAGGGAAATGCTTGAAAATCGCTTGTCGGTCTTCTTGAAAGAGTGAAAACGACCGTTGTTTTAGCAGGCTTTGAAAGACAATTTTGTTACATTGCGTGTGCATTGTATAATATGCGAGGAAGATGAGACGACAGACCACATGTTTCTCCAATGCTCAGATGCTTTCGAAATAACACAACTTTACGAATTTCCGACGCGCAAGCCAGCGCTTTCAGATGCTTGGCGCATTAGTTACTTCGCATAGCAATAATTCACTTATACGAAGCGAGCGCGAGCACCTTCTAGCTGACGATAAAGGTGGAAGTCACGGGATGCGTTCATCGCCGAAATTCACTACGCGTCTCTCGTGTAATGTGGCGCTGTGGCACCTTTGTACAAGGTCAAGCACGTCACTTGTTGTCAGTGAACGCGCTTTACTGCTGAACAGTACTTCCACTTTCTCTGCAAGGTGCAAGGACCGTGTACAAGGTCAAGCACCGTCACTTGTCATTGAACGCGCTTTACTGCTGAACAGTACTTCCGTTTTCTCTGCAAGGTGCAAGTACCGGGAACAAGGTCAAGCACGTCACGTGTTGTCATTGAACGCGCTTTACTGCTGAATAGTACTTCCGCTTTCTTTGCAAGGTGCAAGGACCGTGTACAAGGTCAAGTACGTCACTTGTCATTGAACGCGCTTTACTGCTGAACAGTACTTCCTCTTTCTCTGCAAGGTGCAAGGACCGCTGAGAGACACGGTCGCCCCTGAAAAAGTTACAGAGGCACTTAAGTCTGCTTACGTGCATTGAATGCGAAAGCATTCTGGGCATGTCGGCTATATCGACGTCCATACTATTTCGACGTCATTTCACGTGACATTGTCACATGAGGTGACCACTTGGTCATGTGAACTTGCAACTTAAACTTCTTACTTGGTCACGTGAATATGTCACATGACATGAAAACTTGGTCATGTGCTCGAATTGAGCACAGTCAATTTTGATGAGGCCCACCCAAATTTTGGGGGTGGGCCAAGTCAATTTTGGGAGTGGCCCAAGTCGGTTTTGAAAGTGGCACAACTCAATTTTCGAATTGGGCAAAGTCAATGTTTTGGGTGTGGGCCAGGTTGATTTTAACTGACATTGAAACATGACGTCATCCCTTGGTCACGTGGGTTTTGGTTACATCGGATGTTAAGGCCGGACGGACGCCGGTTTTCCCGCTTCATGGGGTATATGATGCTATAGCATTAATATGCAACGCTCGTCTTGTCGCAATGCGCCATTTTGCGTTACTGGCTCATGAAAGCTTCGCCTACACCGATTCCCACACTTCGTGGGATCAACATATTTTAGTTACCGATCAATCAATCAATCAATCAATCAATCAATCAATCAATCAAAACTTATTCATTCATTTATTTAACTACTTTATAATGCTGCTCCCTCCAGACTGGGGAAATTAATAAGGCGGGAGACAGAAAAAAACAATTAAAATTTAATTTAATTATAGGCTGTTACGTTCCAAAACTACGATATTATTATGAGGCACGCCGTAGTGAAAATTTTGACCACCTGAGGATCTCCAACGTGCATGCAATGCACGGCACAAAGGCGTTTTTGCGTTTCGCGAACTCCTGCTTTTTGGCGTTTTGGTCTCGCGAACTCGTGCTTAGCAGCGCAACGCTATCTGCTAAGCCATCACGGCGGGCGAAGAAAAAGAAAACAACAAAGAAGATGAAAAATACAGGTTAAGCATATCACCAGATCACACAAGCACAATATATGAAAGAATAACTTCACAACGACTTAGCTCGAGACATCGGGCTGGTGCAGGTTACACATACCAACATAATAAACTAACACAATGATTTGTTCAGCAATTATTTGTTGTTGAAGATTAGCCATGTACTCTTTCGACCAGCTGCATAACTGCGAAAAATATTTCCGGAAGCCATAGTGGCACTTATTTAAGAAATTATGGTTGCCGACGGACTTTGTGATTGTGTGTTACATGTTCAACGAGCTTGGAAGCTGTGGAAGTCAAATTAAATAGGTTGGTAATTCTCAATGCGCTGCTTGTCTCCCCTCTCGAAAATAGGCACCACCCCAGCTGTCCTCGAGCCGCTTGCAATTACACCCTCAGAAACAGGACAAACAGGAGCATTGCTACCCCTTCAGTATCCCTTTTAAAGCGAATCTTTCTTTGCCGGTTCTTCCGACTTCTCGGGGCGCTGAAACGGGCTCGCGCGTGTCGCTGGGTTTCTTGCAACACCACCAGGGGCCGTATTCTGAAACGTTCGCCTAGGCGAAATCAGCGTGCGCGCTGATTGGCTCGTTGAGCAAAATTGAATGACGTCGGGCTCAACCACCCAATCAGCTCATCCAATTTTGCTAAAACAGCCAATCGGCGCACGCCTGAAAGCGAAAAAAGAAATTTCGCCTAGGCGAACGTTTCAGAATACGGCCCCAGATGGCGCTCGTCTCAACGCATCCGTAAAGCTCTAGTTTTTTTTTTTCCAGGGGCTTTATAGGAGTGTACTAGACAATGGTCGAGTGGGCCGAACGGCGCTCTCCCGCTGAGGCGTCGCGTGTGGAAAAATTGTGCGAGGGCGTTGCGAGCGAACTGGATTGGGGCGGAGACGCGCTCCGCGGCATATTCAACGTACTTTCGCTGCGGGCGCCGAGGCCGATTGCGCATAGTACGCTCTTAAAATAATGCTTTATTTTAACTGCGAATTAATGTTTACAACATTTTGCCAAACATATATATTTGAGGCATGGATTATACAACGTGACGTCTTCAATTTTGCTGTCGTTGTCAAGTGCGTCGTCTGCTAGCGAGCGCGCGTTCGCTATGCGGACGCTGGCGGACGACCAGTTTTTCTCGGAGAACGTCCATGCAGTACATTTTTTTATGTTTTAGTTGCTTTGGTGCGCCCATGACTCGATCTTGACGGCCGGTACCAAATGTAGTTTTAAAGCGAAGCGTTGTACCTCTACCAGCCAAGGGTTCTGTCGTGTCCCGTCGTTGTAAGCAAAAAAGGATCCCGACGAAACGCTAGCAATTGCAGGTATAGCAGTATAGCTTACTTGAATTCAGGCATTCAGCGTACAACTAAGCACTCGTTTTCGCAAGAAAAACCACAAAAACAAGCTTCAAAGTGATGAGCCAACATGATGGATGATAAGGGCTGCGGGCAAACAACGGAAACAGGCTCGGCGCGGTCCGTAAGATTAGATTGCAGCTGTTGCAAAGCTTATGCAGCTGCTTGAAAGAGGGTTGACGTCATTCGAAACCCTTCCAGCCTAGTAACTGCTTCGGTTCATTTTCTAGACTACCCCACTATGGGGTAGTCTAGTAGTGTATATCACACCGATCATAAAGCAGTAGTGAACATTGTTGTGAAGTAAATAATAATAAAGGCCGTGGTTAAAGTTACGTTGTAGTGTGTGAAATATCAAGTCACGGTGAGGGTGGCGTAAAAAGCTTCGCTTTCCAACCACCTTCACAGGGTGGATTGGCGGGCAATTTTTTAGCCAGGTGAACTGCTGTTTTACCACTGTCATTTAAACACGAAGCTACGTAAGAAAATTTTATTAATAGAGAGTTTTAGATTAGGGGGACGCAAGCGTAAGGGCCCCTAGCGCTTGGGGCCCTCTAATCTGAATCTCTCTAATGATATCGTGTCATTTTACGCGCGCATCTTGTTGGTGGATATTGATCAGGGACAATGATCCAAGAAAACAATACTAGAGTGAAATAAACCAGGTTTATTAACTGCGTGGCGAGAAGAATGACCAATGTATTTCTGGGTAATTAAATGAAAGGGTACATAGACATACACATTTACGGCATAAAAGTAAGGAAAAAATAACAAATATTCTACATGCACTATTTGAAAAAGTGAGAACTCCCGACCGGAATAAGCGCACGTGTTTGCAGTAACAAAACGCTTATTAATGAATACTGCACAGAAAACTCTGATTCGCAGAAATATATTCATAGCAGACAAAACCACTAATATATATATATATATATATATATATATATATATATATATATCAGAAGCACAACTTCGCGGTTATCTTAGGTTTATTTACCCAACAGTTACGGTCGGTAGACCGACCTTTTTCAAGGGATCACGCACCGGTGTTCATCAGTCCTGCTTAACAAGTTCCTAGCTGTCATTCAATATAAACGCCCCGTTTTGGGGCAGCCTGTAAATCTGCTGACTTTATTCAGACAAGGAACACTTTTTTTTTTGGAGAGTCTCACCATGTTTGCAACCCAATAAAACTGGGTGCCCCATGTGGTAAAACACTTATCTTCTTCAACGAACGCAACAGATCTGCACATATCTCTACGTGTATGTGAGACATGCCGTTTCTTTAATTGTTTCATGATGGCCGTTATGATAGTGCACCGGATAACTGAAATCAGCAGTTTATAATATACAAGCTGCTGAGTTGAGCGGTCATACATTTGGGAACGGCATTACATTGATGTATGAAATATAGAATAAGCGTAACATGTTTTTCTCAGAAATCAGACTCGAGAATAACTTATTTTGTTTACACCCCTAGAAAAAAGCCGAAGAACGCAGCCACCTGCTTTTTTCTTTTTTTTTAATTTAAACAAGTTCTTCGGTTTTACATGGCAAAACCATGATATGGTTATGAGGCACCCGATTTAGTTTTTACCACCTTGGCGCCTTTAGCGTGCACCTTAATAGAAGTGCACGAGTTTTTTTTTTTTTTTTCATTTCTTTCCCATCGAATTCCGCGACCTGGATTGAAGCCGCGAGCTCCAGTTTAGCAGCGCAGCGCCATATCCACTATATAGCCACTAATTAGGCTACCGCGCAGGCTTTCTTTCTTTTCTTTACTTTTTTTTTCTTTTTTGAAGTATCGACTGGAAAAAAAAATTCCACGGACGGCTTACGGCCAAAGATTAGCATATAGAATTACTAACTAAAACCGTTTTCGGCGCTCGAGGTCCGAGCGCAATAAATGACTCCGTACCAATTACTCCGCATTCTGTTACGCGAGGAAGGTGGAAACTTGAATGGAATGTTGCGCTGCAGTTTACTTTTTTTATCTATAACAATGCTTTCCGTAAATCTGAGTACAAGGCGCCGGACGGGGCAGATATGTTTTAATTGTTTGAAGCGGCAAGCAGGAAGGTAACATATATATGGTTCTCCGTCTGCGCTTCGCAAGACCTACTGATGGAAGACTATATGCGCAACAATACACACGAGGGATACGTGCGGCTTGAAGAACGAGAAAAATATTTGTTCTCCAAAGGGAACCCTACAATAACATAGCAGAATGAAAGCCGACACTGCGGCCCCAATGCACGCGCAATCACCGAGTGGCATTAAAAATAAAATAAAATAAAATAAAGAATAGAAAGAAAGGAATTTGTTCTTAAGGCACAAGTACATGCGATATGCAATTATGAACCCCGTTTGAGTGGTCTGAACGCAAATACCAGCGCGCGAAGTATTACGAACGACCCTGCCAGCAGTTTCCAACGGCCTGACCTAGATGCGGCCCAATGATGATGATGATGATGATGATCTATTGGCATCCCCTTTGAAACGGGGCGGCGACAAATAGTCACCTAGCCTGCTTGATTTAATCAGGTATACTATACATGTTCTTTATCTTGCATTTTTGTATACCTATCATTATTTTTCTTTTTCAAAAATTTACCTTGTACCGCTGCCTATGATTTTAAGAGATCAGGTCGCATCCATCTTTTCCCAACTTTTTTTCCCCCAGTACTCTAATCGTCTCTTGCTGATCTCTACGGCTGATCTGTTTATGTTTCCTTCCACTTTAAACCCAAGCGCTTCTGGGAGTTGCACGTTACCTACGGTTCTCGCTGGGTGGATCCCGTCGCATTCCATTAGGATGTGCTGAGTGGTCTCTGGATCTTTACTGCAGCATACACATGTCTCATCTAATTCCGAATATTTGTTCCGATATGTTTTCGTCCTTAGGCAACCGGCTCGAGCCTCAAATAGCAAGGCACTGCCCTTTGTGTTATCGTACAGATTTTCCCTTCTAATTTCTTTCTTCTCATTCTTGTAAATCTCCATTGTCCTTTTCGTTTCCATTCTTTGCATCCAATTCACGGTCTCTATTTCTCTCACTTTCTTTCTGATGACCCCTGGTTGTCTATTTACAGTTTCGATTATCCTGTACTTGGTTGCCAACTTCCTTGACCTCTTCCTCCATTCTGTGTCCACGCTTTTCATGTAGAGATACTTGTGCACTTTAGCCGCCCATTTATTTTCATCCATGTTCCTGAGCCTTTCTTCAAAACTAATTTTGCTTTGTGCTTCTCTGACTTCAAAAGAGGCCCAACCCATGTCTCCATGCACTGCCTCATTTGTCGTATTACCGTGTGCTCCCAAAGCCAACCGGCCTACTGATCTTTGGTTAACTTCCAAACCCGCCAATATATCCGATTTTAAGCATATAATGGCATTTGCGAATGTTAGCGCTGGCACCATTACTCCTTTCCAGATTCCACGCACCACCTCATACTTATTGTGGCCCCACAGTGCTCTGTGTTTCATTAATGCTGCATTCCGCTTCCCCTTTATTTTCAGATTATCTTGGTGGTTGCTTGAGTAATTCTTTCCTTCGTTTATGTGTACGCCGAGGTACTTATATTGCTTCACTATGGGTATTACTTGCTGTTGAATTGACACCACGAAGTTACTCGTGTGCTCATTAAAGATCATAATCCCTGATTTCTCTGTGCTAAACTTAAGGCCTAGATTTGTCGCTGCGTTCCCACAGATATTCGCAAGTATCTGTAAATCTTTTTTATTGTCCGCTAGTAGCACAATGTCGTCTGCGTACATCAGTCCAGGGATCTTCTGTTGCACCATTTGTCCATTACGCATGTAGGATAAATCAAAACCTAATTCGCTGTTTTCCAGTCGTCTTTCTATGCCCTTGACGTAAAGCGTGAACAACAATGGTGACAGAGGGCATCCTTGCTTCAATCCTTGGTGAATTCCCACCATTTCATTTCCTTTTCGGCCTTCCCATGCCACTTGTACTTGGTTGTCTCGATATATCTCCCTCAGCAGCTCCACGAAATCGTCATCTATGCCTTCGTATTGAAGAATATCCCACAACAATTCCCTGTCTACGTTGTCATAAGCTCCTTTAATATCTAGAAATGCTATCCATAAAGGTCTTTTCTGAGCTACTGAAATCTCTATGCACTGAGTTAGTACAAACCTATTGTCTTCTAAGCGTCTGCCTGGCCTGAACCCATTCTGTAGTTCCCCCAATACACCGTTTTCTTCCACCCACTTCGACAGTTCTAATTTTATGGCTTGCATTGCTATTCTATATATCACCGACGTTACTGTAACTGGCCTGTACGAGCTCGTCTTATCCTTATCTCCTTTGCCTTTGTAGATAAGATTCATCTTGCTTTCACGCCATCCAACGGGAATATTCTTTGTTCTAATCACTTGCTCTATGGCATTAGTCAGCAGTGCCTTGCTTTTTGGACCGAGGTTCCACTTCGATCAATCCACTTCGATCGCAGCGCCGCCACAGTATTTTTCCATGTCGGGCGCCTCACCGCAAAGCATGCGCCACCCCAGCCGCTCGTCCCACTCAACCGTATTCTAGTACACTCTAGCTTTACGCAACCTGGCCGGCTCCACCGCGGCAGTGTTTCACAGTTTCTGCGTATGGCACGTGCTGTGCTTGATTTGCAGGTGCTGGGCTGTGCAGGTGCTGGACTGTGATAGGGTAAACATTGCAATCGTCCATAGCCTGCAGAGAGCGTTTGGAGCTGGCGTCTCAACTGCGTGCTGGCCACGTATGCAGAAAGAGCTTGTAAAGACGCGCCAGCAAAATGGCTCCAATGCGTGCACTGAGCGTCGAGGACACCCAGGCCCGAAAGAAGCGTCGCGCGGAACAGGAGCGTCATCGCTATGCTGCGAAACGTGGTGCAGACCGTGAATGTATGCTGGCTCGAAGGCGCGAGGCAATGCAACGACGCGTGGCGGCCACGAAAGACGACGAGCGTCGTGAGCACTCCGAGTAGAAGCGACAAGCGGAACAACAACGCGCGACAGCCATCGAAGACGATAGCGGGGTGAGCAACACGACCAGAAGCGACAAGCACAAGAGTAATAGTAGTCAATCAAAGCAAACCGCATACAAAGCTTCGCTTACATCTTTTCCCACAGTGCGTACGATCCGGATATTTTTTTAGAAACACGTTAGTGACCCTCGTCAGTTCCAAAAGGGCTGTCTGACGTTGAAGTTTAAGAGTATGTTAACTATGAAATTGTTGTTCATAACAGCATCTGATGTTGGCGGTAAAGAAACATCGAAGTCAAGTTTCTTCAAAAAATAAAGACTGATTTGAAATCGTCATTGCCTGATTATTCATATAACAACACAATGCAGACCTCAGAAACAACCACTGAAAAAGTGGCCGACTGGTGAATGGCCGCTGCTACGCATCGAATTTCAATGGTAAGCTTTGCTGAACAAACGCTCAACATTGAGTAGATCAAGCATTCACAGTATTCCTTACACAAGATAACACCACAACCAGCTGTGCCATGGTATTTCATATAGATCTTCAGACCAGTGGGAAGAAGCTCGCTGTCATCAGTGCTACCAGTTAAACAGGTTTCCATTAGGATAACATTATATCCGGATAACGCAATTAAAGGAGACTGATTTATTTATTTGATGTTATTGGAAATGTTGACAACGGCGGGATTGCGCTTGATCTAATGAAAAGCTATCTTTGGGCCAGGAAACAATATGTACAGCTTCATAATTTTAAATCTGATTTGGGCGTAATTAAGTATGTGGTTCCTCAAGGATAGATACTTGGCCCCTTACTTTTTATACTTTATATCAACGACATAGTAAGCATTCCTTTCACACCAAACATAGTCATGTACGCCGACGATACCAATGTATTCTTTTATGGTTTAGATCTCCGCGACATTGAGATAACCGCAAATTCCTGATTGGATAAACTAAAATCATGGCTTACAGTCAACCAGCTAGAACTAAACATAAGAAAAACCAAATTTATGCTCTTCAAGCAAAAAAATAGGCCTATAGATCATGCTATCTCTTTGATTTTTAATGGAGAAAATATTGCGCAGGTAAATAAAATTCAATTTCTAGGTGTATGCTTTCAAAGCGACTTAGTTGGTCTGACCATGTGGACAACCTTCGAATAAAAATATCAAGGTCAATCGGTCTAATTCGATGCTTGCAGCATCTCCTTCCAGGGAGAGTTAAACGGCAGCTTTACTTTTCTTTTATCTACTCGCAAATCATGTATTGCATTTTAGTCTGGGGTACGTGTAACATAACAAATACAGAAAGTATAATTCTTCTTCAAAAACGCGCACTAGGTTTGATAACTACCTCGGTCCCCACAAACATGTCTCTTTGTCGTGTGTATAATGTACTCCCATTCCCAGAGTGCTATAGGATGCAACTAGCCATGTTAATCTTCAAAAAAATTAAAGAAAATTTTCAGATTTTTTATGACACATACTTAAGCAGAGATCTTACGTATAATCTGCGTACTGTTGCGTTGGTCGGGCCAATGTGCCGGACTAACTATGGTGTACAGACAATTAATAACCAAATTGTTCTATTGTGTAATAAGATTCCTAAAATAATTGAATACGCTAGGGAGGCTAGAAACATTACACAATTTAGGAAGCGAATTATGGATGTAATAAATAGAACACAATTCTAAGGTGCATGTGCTGAAAATATTTAATGTATGTAATATGTTTCATGTATTCATTGTTTTTCACATCACATTTCAACTTGTAAATGGTGCTGATCATAGTGCATTCTGCATTTAAAGCTGAGGAACAGCTTTTTTTTTTGCATCTCTATCTTATATTTCTCAAATTGCTAAAGTATTCCTCGTTTCTTCATTGGTTGTATGTAAATTACTGTATATGCTGTACTGTCCTGCTGTACCTGCCCGAAGTGCCTCACGGAGAGTGGGCCTAGTCAGGAGACACACTCTCCTTTTGCCCTCTTCGTAAATATTTTGTGAAAATGCCCAAATAAAATGAAATGAAATGAAAGTATTGTTGACCGCTTTTCCGTGGCGTTTCATTGTCAAATGAGTATCAAAAATGACGGAAGTGAGGAAATAAAAATATTCACACACACAGAAACAATGAAGAGCACTTTGCGTCAATGCGCTTGAATCAAAAAGCAATATAATGAGTGCGATAACGTGCAGATAAATGTTTACGCAAATAAAGCATGTTAATAAAACAGTGAATTATACAAAATAAGTGCCTATAACGAATGCGTGGAAGCGTCGAGACACTTGCACAATCAATAATGAGATAATGAACAAATACTATACAGACATACTGGAAAATACATCTATGTGATAAAAGAAACAAACAAATCAGCAAGTAAATGAAATCGTTTATGTGGAACACCGAAAAAAAATGTAGGGGTCAATAATTCGACACAACGCTACTGTCTGTTAAGAAACGTATTGCAGCTTTCAGAGCTTGAGTTACCGGTTGTAGATCATTCCACGGTACAAGCACTTTTTTCCTATAAGGAACGTATGCTTATCACGGCCGTTAAGGCTCGATCTCAAAGTGTTGATCTCATATTAGGAGTTCAGCGTTGATTTTCATTGTTGACCTCGTTATTATAAGTTTTGGATGAATAGTTTAGCTAGTTGCCACTCCATATTTGGGAAACTAGTGCTCTGGGACGATGAGACACAAATAAAAGGATACATACAAACGCTCAATATTCTATCGGAAATTTCTTTTCCGGCCGAAATTGACGCTTAGAATATAGAGAGGTTCACATCAGGTGCAAGCCTATGTCCCACAGTGAGAAATAAAGGATAATGTGATTTATGTGAATTAATAGAAATATCAGAGTATTGAAATGTTCGCAAAAGCGATTCGTCGGACATTCTGTTTCTTTTTTATCCCGTCAGTAAACCAATATAAATGCTATTTTAAAGTTGTAGTATTTTTTCCAAGGCTTTTTTTACCAATCTGCACTGTTATTGCGATGTAAAAAAAGGCGTTACTTTCCAGCTAAATGACGAGTTCATGGACCAACACCAGAACAAGGTAGACAGCGTAACTATCAAATTGTCGGAAAGGTTCAGCATGCCTTTTGATGTGAAAGCATCAAATGGCCCATTGAGCGAAAAATCCGGTGTCTGTAGCAGCGAAACGGCGCCTAAATTCCCATTGGCTGTGACGCCACTTCACGTGCATCTCTCGACGGAGCACAGTAGGCGAAAGAAGACACGTGTGGCCGCACAAGGTGTTGCGTGAGGGGAGAGGGTATCGCCGCGACGCCACGTCAACCTGTCTTTCGGAAACCTGCTCCTTGTCTGTGCAAGCTCTCGCCTGCGTTCTAACTTCGCCTCGGTAATCGCTATGAAGAAATTAATGTATAAAAAATAGAATTAATTCGAAAGGTAAAAAACATTGGCAGTAGAGAGTTTGGAACATATGACCCCACGCTCAGAAGCCAAGTGTCTTAACCACTGGACTAAACCAGCACATCCTAGATGCAGGCCTGTTGGTGCGAAGTCTGACGGTCCGAGCGGCCACGAAGAATCCATAGCTGGTGTCCTGCCAAGTGCCGGGAGAAGGAGAGATCCAGGGAGACTAGAAAATCGCGTTTATATACAAATGTACATGATAGTTTAAAACAAGGGCTCCATGATGATCGGAGCTTACTACATGCTAAGTCGTTGCATGTCCGTGCGTCTACATTTTCTAGCGTCCGTCACAACACTCAAGTTCCGCTTTTTACGCAGTTAATTTCCCCCTTTCACTTATCGAGGGAATTCACTCTAGTTATTCTCGGCCAATCACAATCTCTGACCAGTTAGCAATATCCCGCCCATGATGTGGCACCGTTCCGGCGGGCTCCGCCTCCAATATGGCTCGAGCGCCCCCGCATACTAGGCAACAGGTGGCAACTTGGGAACCAAACGTCGACGCTCTTCCCACGGAAATGCTCGACGTTGGCCCCTTGCAAGAATTTGTAGTCTCTCCGTGACGGTCAGCCTGTCAGGGTCCGGAGACGGGCCTTTGCGGAAGCTACTGTTTCCAGGGAGGGCGGATGCTGTTGTCTCAAAGGGAGCTCCTGGTTTGCGCGTCACAGTCTGCGCCGGGCCCCCGTCGTAGTCCGGGCGGGTGCAAGTGCTTCACGGAAACACCCAAAAGCAACGTTTCCGTTTGAGCGATGCACGAGGCCGATAACCCATTTCAACCTGGGGTCCCAGAACTCGTCTCGCCCATCAGCTCTGGGTGGTCGAACAGCCGAAGAGACGAAGCATAATTGCTCGTCATTAGTCCCAGGTGACGCTGATTTAGTCGCCAACTCCCTGGCCTCGAGAAAACGATGAAGCGTGAATAGCACTCCACAGCTGCACGTCTGCCGGTGAAGCATCCTTTGTCCCGAAGGACAGCCAGGCACAACACTGTGTACTCTGTTTCACGAAATCATGCTCCTTGGACCAAACTGTCCATTTAAAAGCGCGGCGTGACGAAAGCAGTGACGTCAAAATCACCGCGGTTTATTCGGCAGCATCTCCATTAGATTCTTTGGCAGTCGAGCAAGGTAGCATGACGTCACGGTTCGAAGTGCACCGGCCTTGTGCTATCTAGGAGGCGCGTCTCAACGCGCTCGCTTGCCCGCTAGGAGTTCATTACTCTAAGGCCCGCTCAGCAGTGTTCAATTGGATATTGATGTATTAGTAGTCATAAACTCATAAGTGCTTACGTGTCCTTAGATTTTTTTGGGGGAAACTCATAGAGTGTTATTGGAAATACACTTGATTTTTTAGCCATCGTTGCTATATATATATATATATATATATATATATATATATTCAGTGTCATGGTTATTCCATTCGTAGTTCTATTATTACATTTTGTTTGAAAGTGTCAGTTCGCGTATACAAAAAGCAATTACAAAAGCTTCTATGCTTACGGAGCCAGCTGGTGCTTGTGTGGCCTAGTCATGCGTATGCTTCTATTTAACCTGCACCTTAATCATTACTAATACAGAATATTAATTAACATAAATGGCTGATAAAATGACGTCTCAAGAAAAAAAAACTAGTTTACCGCTTCGAAAAGTAATCTAACGTACTGTTTCTTACTAGCTAATTGCTAAATTACGTCTCTTCCTCAATGCGGACAAAGCAAAGCAAGTGATGCTTAGTTTTAAATTCATAATCACCTCGACACAGGAAAGTAAAATTGAAGCCAAGAATATACAGCTACTAGCAACGTATTTACGGGCGTTGCAACCATTAGCGTTGTGTTCCTTGTTCTTAAATAGTTGTCGCTTTTAATTTGATCAACGAGTACGTTTGTCGCCGATATACTAGCTTACTCTTAATGCCCAGGTTGGATATCAGCAATGAGAGCTTCAAGGCATTCGCACGTTCTCTTTCCCTTGAACGTTTAGCCAACCAGTGCCAGTGACAGAACAAATATCGAATGCGGTTAGTTCTTCTAATGTAGTAATCATATCGTTGTCACAAAGGAAAGCAAGTATAGAATTGTATTTAAGGCTGTATGAAGGTGCGTCCTCGTTTCCTTCGCAAACATCCGGCTATGGATCCACTGACAACAAGTGGTAATACCTGAGCGGAGACGTGCCACTTTAGCCTACGCCTACAAAACTTAAAAAAATGCTGGCTCTTCCGTAATCTAGAGTAGATGCAAGCATGAAATGGCTACCATATGGCGTCTTTTGCTGCATGTGGTGCCACCGCCTTCAACCGCATTTCTTCTTGCAACAATCCAACGCACTCAGCGTCTGTCGCCACTTTTTCTTCTTGTCACATCGTAGTGGTCGGCTGCAAATGTGCGGCCTTAGGTCCCCTGTATCTGCCTTTTCAACGTCGGTATTGGAAATGACAAATAAAATTTCAGCGTACTAGAAGTTACAGCTTGAGTGATATTGTGAAGAAACATTAGGAAGAACTTGGAAGCAATATATTTTGTAACTTGTTTCGAGAGTAACTAGGCGTATGTAATGCGGTCCTGTACAAAGGGTTGGGGGCCAGAGAGTTTTGACTGGTTTTGTTTTGACTGGTTGCCCACATGGTATCGTTTGGCTCTCGCAACTTGCCGGCATGTTCTCGTTTTCAGTGCCGAGATAACGGCTCTGGCTTTTGGCTCAAGGTCACTTGAAGGTCGCCGACAACGGGAGCTAAAAGCATTTCAAGCTTAATATTAACTTTTAGGATGCGACTAGAAATGAATTTAGTAGCCTTCAAAATTTTGGCAAGAATATTGTCAGTTCGGGGAGCACTTGATATTTTAATTTTGTTTTGTCGGTGCACCCTGTTATTGGCCTTTGACAGTCTCAACTTCGGTTTCATAACTTAATTTATTCAGCAGCAATGATGATGGTGATTATTATCATCAACCTAATTAAGTCCCCTACAAGACAGCGGCCTTCGCCAGAAATCGAAGCCGCAAATTTCCCATGATGTACGTACATGAGTGACCCACGCGAGATTTTGTGCTGTGTGTGCGAGTGCGTTTGCAGTGTCTGTCCTCAGCTGCCTGCTTGAGAAAGCCCGGCGTCAACCAAAACCGACCTGTATGCCTGCAAACTTACAAGAGTTATCCCACCGTCTACGTCTGTGTGACCCTCGATTTAACTTTTCTTCCTTTGGAAATTTTCTTACTGTGATAGACCTCGGTTATCAGTACAACATATTATGTGATGCTTACAGATTATATGAACTCCTGTCCTTCCTCTTAACCTCCAGTAGAATGTAATCTAACTGCGTTACACCTGTAATTCATAATAATCTGGTTTTATCTCGTAACATTATGATTAGCATTACCCCACTAATCCGTCAGAGCGTGAGCCTTACCCTCCTTCCAAACCTTCCAAACGAGGACAGGATCATATCCAGGCACTCGTGCGCAATAAACGTGACCTATATTCAAAAACCGTAAGGCTACTGCCACATAAAGCAAAGATCGTATATATATATATATATGTGTGTAACTGGATTTTTCAATGAGCCAAGCGTATTCAGAAAAATCAGAAGCACAACTTCGCGGTTATCTTATGTTTATTTACCCAACAGGTTCGGTCGGTGGACCGACCTTTTTGAAAAAAGGTCGGTCCACCGACCGAAACTGTTGGGTAAATAAACCTAAGATAACCGCGAAGTTGTGTTTCTGATTTATATATACAGGGTGTTTCAGCGAACACTTTCAAACTTTATTTAAGGTTGGCTGTGGCAGATAGCCCAATTCTAGTTAATGAGCTGGTCTACTCGGAGAGGCGGATATTACTTGCAGAAAAAATTGAACTGCATAATCGAATAATTAACTAAAATTTATTTATTAAGTTTTTAACTAATTGCCTGATGGCCCATACTGCAATTTACAAATTGTAGCCGTGGAGTTCGCAAGGCAGATCCACTTGGAACGAATTCTCGGGATGACACCAATTTCGAGATATTAATTCCCGAACTTTGCGAAGAAATGCATTGGCGTTCCAGTTAAGTTCTTAACGAATTGTCGCTTTATGCATTAAAGCACAAAATGAACTGGAACGCAAATGCATTTCTTCGCAAAGTTCGGGTCTTAATATCTCGAAACTGGTGTCATCCCGAGAATTCGTTCTAAGTGGATCCGCCTTGCGAACTCCACGGCTACAATGTGTAAATTGCAATATGGGCCATCAGGCAATTAGTTAAAAACTTAATTAATGAATTTCTGTTAATTATTCGATTATGCAGTTCAATTTCTTGTGCAAGTAATGTCCGCCTCTTCGAGTAGACCAGCTCATGAACTGGAATTGTGCTATCTCCCACAGGCAACCTTTAAGAATTTTGGAAAGTGTTCGCTGAAACACCCTATATATATATATATATATATATATATATATATATATATATATATATATATATTAACGCAGAAGTGCGTCTTCGAGTTCGTCCCATTATGCATGCGTTCATTAGTTTTGTAAAACGAGCAGGAAAAACAGCGCGACCGAGTTTCCTAGAATCTTCCGCATTTCCAAAAATGTCCTCTTTATACATTAGAAAGGGTCAGGCCACGCAAACGCCGGATGAGGAAACGTCCCGCCTATTTTTCAACTCGTGACAGACGACGACAGTTTGATTAGTTGGTGTTGATCCCCCTGCGTCGTCGCAAAAGTGATTTATCGCGTAGCTTTGAGCGCCGATGCGGTTGTTATTAAACTCCCCAAGGCTTAAGGACGCGCTTCTATAATATATGAACGGCGGGTTTCCCTTAGGCGATCATGGACACGTTGTCAATCAGCCGCACGAGCGCTTAAGGCATCGCGGAAGGTGGCTGTTTCACAAAAATGCATAGGCACTGTCCTTCCTTCCGTTTCGGAAATTCTAAAAAAAAAAAAAAAGAGTAAACCCCTACTTGAACAAACAAGTTATTGATGAAAAAGATAAAGAGGGCGCAGCGCCCCCTTTACTTCGGTAAAAAATCAACACAACATGGCGTTTCAACGGAGGCCCCCTTAGCTTTTGGGAAACGTGCCAGCTGCCGTACACACGTAAAATGAGTACGCGTATAGCCCACCGATGGGACAGTCATTGGTCTCGCAAGTTTACTCGCTCGCGTGCTGGTTGTTCATTTCACGCACAAAGGCATCTACTCCGTGCCGGCCTCTACTGCAAGCAAAAGGACCCGTATAGGAATGCGCTCATCTGGCATAAACGAAATGCCGGGATGTTACAAATCTTATATAGCTCTCCAACGTCCTTGGGCTGATGGGGCGTGCACATTGGCGATTCCAGCCGACAAGGTTAAATCGTCCTTTTCGGACTGGTAGTTAAAAATTTACCCGTTATATATAAATGCCGCAAGCGCCGCTTGTGCTTGCACTTGCTGCACATGTGTATAACCGGTAGCCTGGTTGAAGAATGAATGCAGATGCAAAAGCGAGTGTTCTATAAGGCATTCCTTTTAAGCCTCGTTCCAAGTCCTTAATTATTTTCACAGCTGGTGCCACCCAATATACATTGTCATGTGAGAGATATAAAGCAGACTAGAGAAATTATGTTTACAAGGGATTACGAAAAAAAAGTCGGAGTTTTTCGAAAGGCGAAGCATCGATTGCTATAGCAAATGAGTGGACAGTTATACGAAATAAGGATATTAGTTTTATCGGCCGTAGAAACTTGCAAACATTCGCTTACTAACTAAATTAACAAGCACTGTGTGACGCGCGCACAGGTAAACATGAACACATCTCGCTCGATGACCGCGGAAACTCGCTGTCCAAACGCTGCAGTCAGGAAGCTCGGCAGCAGCAGCGAGCGAATTGACCTTCGTGCTGCCTCGCTTCAACGCAACTGAATGCCGAAAGCACAGCGCATACCGGCATTCGGCGCATGCACTTTCTCCATATAGCAGATCGCTTTGAAGATGAGGCCTGCGCGGGTGCGCACTTTGTGCACGTCGCAGATCGCTGTGAAGATACGGCGCACGCGCGGCTGCGCCGTAAACAGCAATCGCCGCCGGAGTATATCCCCCCCCCCCCCCCCTTCCCTCGTGCGTGACAGAAGGCGCGGCTTTCTCCCTCGCGCACGCGAGATTGAGCGGCGTTCATCGGCTGACCCTCGCAAGCTTTCATTCGCACGTACATGGTACAGCGCGCGGCGACGATGTTGTCGTGTTTGGACTTTATATACGAAACATCACGGCAACGGCGGTGACGGCAATGGCAGAAATGTGCTTGGAGTGTCCATATAATTTCTATCGTAATAAAAAGAAAAAAAAACACTATAGGAAAACAACACAAAAAACTAGAAAAAAAACAAAACAGATACACATCTCCGGTTTACTAACTGGTCTCTGTAGATTAAATTTAGGTTGTTTGTGAATGTTGTCGAATTCGAAACAATTCAAGATAGATTGATCAGCTAGGGAATAAAATGAAGAGGTTTGAAGCATGTGATTTCTGTGACTGCATTTCACTACTCAATGGGCTAAGGCGCTATGAGTGTTGAAAATTACTGAAAAAAAGACTGATTAATATAAATAAATAACAACGGTTGGCGATGCAATGTGAGACTGAAGCGCGTGCTTGAAAAAGAACTAATTATATCAAATAAACTTCAATGCACACTGTCAGTACTTCGAGGCTAGGTTGCACGAAACAACAACGACGACTCATAATGAATTGGTTGCAATCTCTGGAGAGCGCCATGGTCCAAGAATTATTCCTAAGAAAAAGGCATGACTTTCCATTTTTTTAAAGCTTGGCACACATTACTCGCCTGTGTGTGAATTAAAACAGAGAAGTTAATAACACATGTGAGATGTCCTCATCCTAACCAGGTTCACCACAAACACACGATGATTATTTAGCGCACTCTATTTAATACAGGAACAGGTTGGCGAAGCCCACACGCGTAGCCGAACTCGAATAAACAGTTTCAACGTCTCTCGGTAGGTTAGGAAAGTTTGAGGCGGAATCCCAAGTGCAGGGCAGCCAACTGGGAATGATCTTTGTTTACTTCAGGGCGTTTCCCAATTCATTTCCCCTCTCTCTTTCTCTCTCTGAGGCGGAATTCACCATGTTTTTTGTTCGTAATGCTCTTAACGATTGGCTGACCACCTTATAATTTGACCATAATCTGGATTGGGTAGAATTTTCTCCTACAAACAATTCTAGCGTAAGAACGTTTTTTGAATACGGGAACGAAAATTTAGTTCAGGGTTGATCACATATAGAATAGATATTTGCGCTGCAAAGTTGAACGATGTTTGAAAGATCCTTTCGTGGAAAATTTCTTCATGACGTGTCTTAGGGCATGGCTAAAGGGTGGAGTATCGCACGTGTCGCCCGGTTCACGGCTTCATTTTGCCATCTAATCTGCACAATGTTCCCCGTCTCCTCCGAAGGTACTTCTTCTGGTGGATTCTTCGTGTGCCATTCTTGCATGCCATATATACCTGGACTGTCGCTTTTTATTGTGATTAGCATTATTAGGATACTTCACGCACCTTCCGAAGTGTCTATTTATCTGTCTGCCTATCTGTTAGTATGTGTCTTAAACTGTTTTCGCGACAACTTGGGTCACTGGGTAATCTGTGAACGAAGGAAGGAGGAAGAAAATAATAATAATACTTTATTGATGACGTGAGTATAATACAATGCAAGAATCGGGCCTCCCAATACCGCAGTGGGCTTGAACGGCAGTGCCTGGCAGACAGCGACAGAGCCATCAGTAACACGTTATTAGCTTGTAGACAACAGTGAAAAATAAGAAAACATGACAGGCTTCCGATCACGCATTAATGTGTCTAAGAGCCTTCCTGAGACCACATTTCGTCTTCACGTCTTGTATGCATTGGGGAAGTAAATTAAGCATTGCGGGGACATAATAGTTACGGAGTCTTCGACCGTATCTCGTCTTAAAGCGGGGTGTAACATAAGGATTCTTTGGTCTCAGGCAACGAACAGGCACATAAGGAATTTTATACTAGCTTAACCAAAAAGGCTTTAAGACAACAGTTTCTATCAGCAAAGAATTGAAATCAGGTAAGGACAAAGTTTTTAACACATCAGATTTGGGAGAGACCACATATGCAACGTTCTTCAGAATACCACGAAGGACGGAATTGACCTGGTTTACCAAATGTTGAGCGCCATGACCATATGTAGATATCCCATACCGGATTACACTGTAGCATAAGGCATGTACTACTAGCTTTCGGACAGACAATGGCATGTAAAATTTAATAATATACAAAACACATGACACTGCGCGAAGTTTTTGACAAATATGTGCGAAATGAGACTTCCAGGATAAATCACTGTCAAAAAAAAAACACCAAGGTATTTAATTGAACGAACGTATTGCACAGGGTCACACGAACAGGGATTACAATGTGATGTGTGTGAAATATATTGGGGACGATAGGGTAACTTGCTTCACTGGGTTGTGGAAACAGATTAGTTGAGTTTTCGACGAATTGATATTGACTACATTATTCCGAAACCAGTCCATCACTTTTGTTGTTGCCATTTGTAAAGAAGAGATGGCGTCATTGTAACTTCGAGCGTATGAAACAAGGACAGTGTCATCAGCATACTGATATAATTTGACGTTCACAACATTAGATAAATCGTTGCAATATAACTTAAATAATAACGGACTTAAAATTGAACCTTAGGGGACGCCAGCTTTAATTTCGGTCAGGTTGCTGTGAAATTTTATAATAGACAGAAGTTGGTGCCTGTGAGAGAGAACAAGTTTTTCAGAAGCCGCAAAAACGCACCCCGGAAGCCTAGCAATGAAAGTTTGGTTAGTAGTATACTATGACAGACGCTGTCAAATGCATTGTGGACGTCGAGAAACAGTGCACAAGCAATTTGATTGTGTTCAAACGCAGAGTTTAGTGTGTCGGAAAAATCTTCAAGCAGCAAATGCGTGCCCCGATTCGGCACAAAGCCATACTGGCTAGGAGATAATACGCTATGCTTGTTTAAAAACCTGCTCATTGTCTTGAGCAGATGTTTTTCCAATATCTGCCTAACGCATGAAAGGATTGAAATAGGCCGGGAGTTTACGATTTTGTTGCGTGCGCTACATTTAAAAAGAAGAATGACCAGCGCATTTTTCAGATTATCGGGAATGATACCAGTGGTAATAATATTGTTTAAAATGATTAGTCGCACATCTTTTATTGCTTCGAAAGTTCTGCGCAGCTCTAATATTGAAATACTATCAATTCCTGGGGACTTATTTGGTTTTAGACTGAAAAGGATCAATTTCAGGCCATGTTCCGAAAGCATGGGAAGAAAGGCGGATTCTGAAATACTAGTTTGGAATGTGCAAATATCTGGAAGAGGTCTCGCTGCACTAGACACTTTTGAAAAAAAAATGAGTTAAAATCATTAGCGGTGTCAGGACCATTAAAAAAAACGAAACAACACATCAACATGGCGATTAGCGTTTACATCACCACCTTTAAGATTGTTAATTATGGACCATGTTTTCCTGCTGTCACATCGAGCGTCCGTAAACTTTGCTCGTATGTTATTACGTTTTGCTAGATGTATCATAGCATTGACCTTATTTCAAAGCTTTTTGAACCCAAGCCGCAAAGCAGTACAGTAGGACTTCTCTTTGTTTGAAACCATAACAAGTCTTTTGCTTTTATTGCCGCGAGTATTTCTGTCGACATACATTTTCGGTCCAAGTTACGTTGTTTGATTTTACAGACAGTATGTAATGGCTAGTCTTAAACAAGAAAGACAGAAGGCAGGGAGGTTAACCAGAGTAACTTCCGGTTGGCTACCCTACACCGGGGGAATGGGAAAGGGGAATCTAATGGGTATAGTATTTGGCTGCTGTGCTGAGGGAACCTGGTTCGAGACCAACCGTCGGACGAACTTGGACCACTGGGATATAGCGATAAGGGGTATCTGCTGCTCTTCAATGAATCCTCTTGGACACCAACTTGGGAGTACGTGCCACTCCGCAGTGGCCACTGGGTATGTTCCGCAATTAAATGAACTTCTTTGACGCCAACTTGGATCTCAGGGTGTGTGCTACTTTGGGTATGCGCCGCTCTGTGCTGGGCCGAATTAAACTCGCGTCATATATATATTCAGGCATTCTTGTCTGAATATATATTCACTAACGCGCCACACGCGAAATTCATGGCTGCGCCGCTAGATGGCGCAGCTTGTGCAGAGAGAAGTACGAGAGAGGAGCCTGACTGCATACACGCCTCATACATGATGCCTCTCTGCGTTGGCCGCACGCTGTTTCACTACACTGCTTCAAAGTCAATCGTATTAACGTCGACATTCATCGTGCGATGAGTTCTGCCGGAATGTTTTTTTTTTACACAAAATAGCCGTACCGGTTTTGGCCCTGCATATCTGAGGCCGGCCTGCCAAGTTCCCGATCACTCATTGATTATTTCGCCCATAGAAACCAAAGTATTCCAACATTTCCGAACGCAAGCGTTATGCTATATGTGAAACGTGAAATCCCACATTTAGTCCTACCCTTCAAGACTTTTGCAGCAGTGCTATGGAGGTCATTGCTGCACAAGCGCAGTTGGAAAACCGAAGTCTCAGGGTAGCGTCCTTAAATGCAACCTCTCGTCAGAATGTGTCGATGGGATAAATCGTAAGGGAACTTTATAGCCGTTGCTTGTTCCAACGATTATATGTGGAGACTTTAACGCGCGCCACAATCTCTGGGGTGAAAAGGTGATTGATGCTCGTGGGAAGCAAATTGTCAGTGCGTTAACCGCTGAGGGACATTGTGTGGGTAATGACAGGCTGCCAAATTTTTCCGACCACTACCCTCTTACAGTGTCATTGACTTGATATTGCACTCCGCGGACATCCTCGCATCATCGACTACAAGTAAAGACAGAGTGGGCAGCTACCATTTTTCTGTCTTCATCAGCATTGCTGGGTTTTGAAACACCAGACGAAGGTGAAAAAGCTACCGCTGGGGCTGAAGAAGCTACCGCATCAGTTCCCCGCTCAGGGCTTTCAACTCAAAAATCTATCCGGTGCTTGTAAAAGAGCGGAACGAAGGCTGATGAGAACAAAGGACGACAAGGCAATAAATGCTATACATAGAGAATCGCAGCTAGCGTTAACCAAGTTGTTGAATTAAAAAAAAGATTTAAAAAAGAAGGTGTGGGATACGATTTCAAAGTCTACGGTGTCCGGTCGTCAGATCTGTGATAATCGTTTCTTGCACCGTGATTTTTTAATATTTTTTCTTTACACAGCTTGACTAATGTTATCTGGGGCACACGGTATAACAGAATCAACGTCGTAGTTCCCTGTTACGCAATTAAGTTGAAATAAGAGCAATGGGCAGCATTTTATTCTAGCCTGTCGGTCTTCCCGCAAGTGCCAAGGATATGATAGGTGGGTAATGCACTCCAATTCCGGTAGCCCAAATAACTTATATTTTATAAGTTACAAACATAGTTGTATGGTGCTTTCATTATTTTGCAAATCTTAAAAATGTCTAGACAGAGAGAGCGAGTTCTAGACTCTGCAGTTTACATGTTCGGGCACATGTAATCCTTACGTGGTATAGCTCTGCGGTGTCGTAACCTTTATATTTTATCCTATAAGTCCTAAAGAGGACAAGGAGGAACTGGATGCGATGAGGAGGATCAGCAAAGTCACATGCAGGGAGCACGCGAGTGCATCACTTGTGCCGCGGTGAATTTCGTCATTATGCTGCGCTCGGTAAGGATGTTGTATGTGAAGTGCTCTGAAGACGCACACTGCTCTTGGCCCACAGAGGTGTTTGCGAGTTTCTATGCGGCTACTGCAATTACCAACAGTGCGACTGCAGGTAGTATATGGTCGTGAATTCGGAAGATAATGCTAAAATGCGCATAATGGGTGACTATTGCAACCACAGCGCCACCAGCCACCGTGGGATCTACGAGCTCGATCATTAAAGTTTCTTAATTGAAAAGTAGCCCAGTTCTCTCAATGTCGGGCCCTTGAGAGGCCTGTACATGGATTATTACAAATATATTTTTCCGGAAGAACAGCTTTTTTTACATTTTTAATTTACTCATGTTATAGGATGTTTTACCCGTGTGTTGATGACCACTCACGCGCACCCTGTGGCTGCGATATTTAACGTGACAGCGTTAATAACCCTGTTTCGCTCGGTTTCTTGCAACACCATCCAGATGGCGCTTGCCTCCGCTTATCCGCAGCAGCGACGGATCCCGCCGTGCGGGGGAAAGAAAAAAAAAAAGATCCAGAAAGCTTGCCTTCGTGGATAGCGTTCGCCGCCAGCGTTTGCAGGTAAACATTATGGTTACATAAGCTGCAGTTGCCGGGAAACGTGACAAGCAGTCAAGGGATCTTTGAATGCTGTCGAGTTCCACACTTGAAGGCGAAGCTTAAGCGTCTCCCAAGTTTTGTCTCTCTTGAGTGCTTGGTGTAGTCGCAAAATGATGAAAGCTTTTCCGGCAAAGTGTTTTGTTCAGTAGAGTGCTTTGCGTAATAAGGTTAGAGTAAATTCACAATTAACATAATTAGCATTGCTTACACGTGCATAGGATGTGCGCGGAAAGAAGGGGGGGGGGTGGAGGATTTGCAAGCGACTATTGTCTTATACAATCTCTCCAACCCCCAAATTTTACTTGACATCGTCCGAACCACTGATACGTCAACGGTTTTATTGTAAAAACCACGACAGTGCTTAGTGAACTTAAACGCGAAATTAAGTTCTCCGTCGAAATTCACCTGCACGGGGGATTATCGGCGCATCGTTTTTGTCAATGGGGCCCTGCCGCGTGATCCATGTTTTGCGGGCTTGTCTATCTTAGGGATATACCAAATGAAACGTAGCTGAATTAATATTTTTGAGGCCACAAAGATAATGTCTGTGTACTGAAACACGTGTTTGTAATTTATATGTCTTATCTGGGTAAAACAATCATCAAAATATCCCATGAGCGATATACGAAGGGACAAAATAATCGGTCTTGAATGAAACTTAAATGTAACCGTAGATGTCTGGCCCTGATATACGAAGGGAGGTTAGCCCCACAGTTCGTTCCACAGGCTCCATATGATGCGAATAGGTTTAGTCGTAGTGGACGCAGCGCAAGTTCGTTGCCCGGGTGCACGTGTTCCCTCTGTGCGGTTACCAACAAATAGGTGAGCATAATGGGAAAACACCGACGTCACTAAAATGTCAACGACGCTTGACACATGGAGTGGGAAAAGGCGGGTCTCCCCTCTTTCTCACTCAACAAGAAGTTACCTTTAATCAGGTAAGACGTTTTCAGGCGAGTAAGCCCTTATACGTGAGCTAATGATGACTTGAACGATAAGTGAATGACGCTTTTCGATACCAAATTGCGGAAAGGCGCTTGCACAACATGCTCATTATATCACAACAAGGATGGCTCTGTAATGGGTGAACACTGCTATGAAATCTCTTCTCAAAAGAAAACATTAAGCAACCGACACAGCCAGTTGGGTGAGTTGGTTGAGCATTGTGAGCGTGCAAACGCACTTTTGTCCCACCTCTTTTAAGCGCGTTGACACATTTGCTGAACTATCGACGAAGCTGTCGACGTTCCCTTCACCTACCATAAGCTGAAGTGCATGTCGCCTATCCAGGGACAAACTTCCGTCATACTTCTAAGTGGCTATCGATTGCTCTTCAATATACTCGAGCTTTTGTGCTGATTAGCGGCCAACTTTTCAGTGTGCTCTGGTCTGAGATTTTAAATGGCTAAACATGTCGTCTAACCATTAAATGCTGATAGCAGCCATATCAACTCTTTGAATACTAGCGCTCGACTAAGAGTTCAGTGCATCTGTGTGGTCTGTGGTAGAGCTAATTTTGCAGCTATGGCATCAATGCTCTGTCTTATGCAGATTGCATTCCTTGGGTGTGCGAAGAGGGACTATCCTATCTCAGAGACGGTGCAGAAGCTATCTAGAAGATAAATTGGAATCCTACACCCGTCAAAACTACCTAACCTTCGTAGAGACTTGAACAAGGCTTTCACTACAGATTAATCCAATAGAAGAAAGTCACCCGTGCTGAAGAGCGTATTTATCTTTCTTTTTTGCCCTCCTTTCTTAGAGCTCCTATCCAGCGGCTTCCTCACACTAAGCATTTCGGTTGACAGGACTTGCGGCGACGCGTTCTCACTGCCGCACTAGAGATCTGCAGTCAGGCACTGGACAATCTCGGTGAAAGCTGATCCGGCTCAGAAATCTGGGTCGAAAAAAGTGGAATATTGCGAAAGAATAACACGACCTCGTCAGGCGGTCTCGGACGTCAAACGGCCCTCGGACGTGGTGACGAATGACCGCCGAAGGAAGACAAATGGTTGGCTCCTCCTTGACAAATAGCAGACACCGGACGCCAGATCACATACGAGACGCGCCCTGGTCTCCACCGCCGCAATTGTGCCCGCCAAGCGCCTTCAGCTCCTCTCTCTGTGTACACGCATACAGACAGCCGGCACCGCGGCGCCAAGAGCCAAGCAAAAGGAATGAAAACACTGATCGAGGGGGCCGACCGAGAATTTCGTGCAGGAAGAGCACTAAAAAGAAAGAAGACTAGTACGTCTTGACAGTAGAAAGAAGAGAAAAGGGTGAAACGGGAACGGTAGAACGTATTCATATATATATATATATATATATATATATTGAGCCGACAGAGACGATTAATATCCAAGTGCGTCACACTAAATGACACTCTCTGCCGTCGCGGAGTGGTATTATTCTGGCGTCTCGTCGCGGAACAGTAAGCATCAGAATCGGGGGAAGGTTGCGCTTCCTCGCGTCCTTTTCAGCTACACCCGGAGCACCGTTCTTGGAGTAACGAAGAGGCCATAGAAGTTGGGCTGGGCTTACTCGCAACGAGAGCTAAAGAATACACCTCTGCCCCATGCATGCAAACATTGCAAATAAATAAATAACTAAATAAATAAAAGCGGGATATTGATGTCTTCAAACCATCTTGGGACGGAAGTTCGCTCAGTTGTTGTGGGTGTTACATGATCTGATGCAACTTGACGTCAAGACAGGTCGACAACGTCTGGCTAGAACTATAAGTTATGTACAATCCGCACAATCGCAACAGCGGTTGCACAGAGTATGCTGACTTCACGCTTCTTCGACCTGGCGCCACTTTCCTCACTAGTTCAAGAAGTGAAGCACTAGTCCGTTTTTCTCTATTTGACAGTGCACCTCGCCGCGAGCGACTCACATTTAGGTTTGACTTTGTGCAGGATCCAGCTTGTCTCGAATTCCCTCTTTTGGGAACAGGATGGAGTGCTTTGCGAACAGTGTTTACATAGCATTTTTCTAAATTTGTTTTATTAGAGCGCAGCTCTTAAGCGCCCGTTCCTGCTGCAAGCGTCGGTGGCGTAACCGAGCGAACGAGCACAGCGAAAGATGAAAGCGAACGCGGAGCGCAACGGGGGGATGAAATACGCGAGAAGGAATGCGGAGAGGACGATGCAGCGCAACCTTGAGGCGGAAAGCGGAGGAGGGTATGGCGAAAGGGTGAGGAGGAAAGCAGAGTGCCGACGGCGACCAGGCATGCGGCCAGCGCGAAAACAAAGCGTTGGCGTCGGCTTCGGCTTCGGACCCACTGCGCATGGGCTACTTCGCCTGCGGCGCCATCGCCGCTAGAGAATCCGCTCTGCGCGAGCCTCATGTTCCCGTGTTCACGCTTTCTTTCTGAACAATGAGCGACGCAACCGGTGAAAATGCTTCGACTGCCGCTGCTGCTAAACGAGCGGCCCGAGCAGAGGCTCAGCGGCGACGCGGAGAGCACCCTGTCGTTCAGAATGAAATTGTTTGCCATAATATATCGCGAATTCAAAACACCTAAACAACTGCGCTGAAAATTCGCATTAGGAAGTATCCTAATCGTCAGCGAATTTTTTTCATCATCATGATGCCAGCCTTCATTGTCGTCTCTTGATCCCTGCGGTGAAACCCACCTCGCCGCTCGGTCCAGATAGTATCAACATGCAATTATGTAGTCTAGTTGTTATGTCATATCGAGTTAGGTCGCATAAGCCTCACCGTAATCGCTGTTATCTGCCGCTAGCTACAATTCTTTATTTTTCTGCGATAGTAAGTTTTCTTTTTTTTTCAGGTATGTTGAGCAGATTTTGTGCTTGTTTTAATGAGCTTCGCAGGATGGTCACTCCTACTTGGCCTGGCTGGAAGAAGTAACCTTCGCGTTCAAAGCAGCCTTAGCTCACTGGGAAGAATGGGGGTGTCGGGTTTTGCTTGGGAAATGAAATAATGCAACGACTTGTGAAAATTATCATAAACACTTGTATTGCGCGCCTATCGAGAACGGGATGGTGTGAGCCACACCAGAGAATATTTTCGCTTTTCTTTCGCAAGGCTACAGGAACTAGTTTATGAGAGCCCACCATCATTCACTAACGTCGTCTAGAAGACAGATTGTTGAGCCCTGAGGGCCTAAGCGGTCTTTTCACTTGTATACACATTGTTAACCAAGATGAAGTGCTTCGCAGATTAGGGCAAATTAAGTGAAAGTATGCATGCGGGGGAACCACTCGCCGACTTGGCGTAAGCACAACTGAGGTTCCGAAATACGAAGCCCCTAAAGCTCGCCGTGCCGGCATCACCTCAAGGACTCCACTGGGAAAGACCTGTCAAGCAGATGGATGTTCTAAACGAGTTAGAATGAGACGAGCGCCCGTGTATCAGTGTGTATTCTTGTTTCCAACGCTCAGCGGAGTAGCTCTTCGTCCTTCGCTTAGATTTTTGTAATGAAATTCAGTGAGTGGAAGTCATTTGTTCCCAGGCTACCACGGAACGAGTTTTTATATTTGCTTGTGCACATGGAAAGAAACTTCCTTACACAAAACCTACAGAAAAGACAGTAAGGAGGGAATCTCCGAGACAGAATGTGGCAGGAACACGCTTACCGAAGGCTGTTCGTCTTCAGCGGGTCTCAAAGGCAATAATGTAGCTCACTGGAGATTTTGTGCTTTGGCTGACGTTTTTGGACTTGCCGCATTTTGTGTATACGGGTTGCGTGATATCGTTTTGTGTGATATCGCAAATAAACAAGGCTGGGATACGGGCCACCAACGGCCATTGCGGCCGGAATGTTTTTTTTTTCTATAGAGGGAAGTGGCGAACTATTTTGCTTTTCAGGAAAGTCAGAAAGAATAAATGCCCTTTCTTGAGTATCTGCGCATCTGCATCAGAATTACCTGTCTTAATATTGTGTTGTAATATCACAGTGCTTTTCTCCTTGATGAAAACTGAGATTTACTTTTGTTTTAGATGTTGCAAGGAAAGCTATAGCTATAGCAAAGCGCTTGATTGAATGTTCTTTGTGAAGTAAAATGTGCTTCAGTATCTTTGGCAGTTGGAAGTATTAATATTGCGAACATTGCTTCATATTTGCATTATTTTAGGACTGGAAACACATTATGCTCCGTAAAAATTTCCACAGCTTTGTTGAGGCCTTTGTTGGGCTGTCAACCTTGTTGCTTTTGAGGTCAGGCCGAAACAAAATACAGGTAAACATTTTAGTGATAATATTAAACGAAAAACAATCAGTGATAAGCTTTCTAAGCATGTAATTAATTACTCAGATGTGAAAGCTTCAAAGATGTAATTTATAAGAAATTGGAGGCGTAAGATTAAGTGGCAAAGTTTTTTTTTAAATTTAGATTTGGAGGAGTTTAGAGAGAGAGGCGAAAGAAATGAGAAAGGCAGGGAGGTTAACAAGAACGGAAAAATCTGGTTTTTCCTCCCTACACTCCGGAACGGGGGAGTGGAAGCTGAAAGATGAGTAGACAGTAGATAGATAGATAGATAGATAGATAGATAGATAGATAGATAGATAGATAGATAGATAGATAGATAGATAGATAGATAGATAGATAGATAGATACCCTTCCAGCAATGGCTTATGGGGTCCGCATTATGAGGTTAGGTAGGGTGGTGTCTCAAGTAGTCTTGGTACAAACGGCGCAGTGCCGACAGTGCAAACACAAAATGGCACTTATTGCCCCTATTATAGAAGAGTAATAGCTAACCAAACTACACGAGATGTGGAACACGCTAAGGAATCGAGATGGTTCAACTCATCACGCAATATGTTCACCTCACGTCTGAACCAACGCCTACGTCGTTCGCGAGTGCAGTCTCGAGAACGGATGCGCATTCGAATGGTCGAGAAGGTCTCTGCGTGTTGGTCACGAGGAGTGCACCGACCAGCGCTTGGGCGGCGCGGGCGCGACGCCGTCCCCAAGCCGAAAAAGGAACTGCGCCCAAGTGTCCACGCCGTAACGTGCATTGTGCTAGCATCGGAACACTCATGCCATATCTCATCCTACTGTGCAAACCTGACAATGACTCCCTCCGCAGCGTGTGCTATGTTGTAAAGCCAGGTTCCAGAGACGCGAGCCTGGCGGGGAAAACATCAAGGGGCGCAAGAAAGTCAAGCATGCCAGCAGTAGTAGTTATCAGGGCGAATAACGAGCTTTTGAAATTCAGTCTACAATTGGAGAGCACTGCTCATGCAGTGAAGATTGTTAGAATAATAAAGGCTTTTCACATAAAACAGCATGAAAACGCATGCCATAGAGAGTGCAGGTCTCATCGCTTCAGGTTCACGGGAACGTGAACCTGAAGCTTCAGATTAGCACTTCAGATTAGCTTCGTATTAGCAACCTTCAGATACTACGCTCCTTGCTGAGGCGCCTGCTTGTTGCGACACTGTATTGTGGCGCATTTAGCATGGCGTCGGCGAAAGATAGATGTTGCCTCTGAGATCCCGGTGCACACCTTTGCATGTCTTTCGCCTTATGTTTTTCTTGTTTTTGCGTGGTTAGACTTGTTACACACAAGATGCATAAGAGAAGATGACGCAAACCAGTTCAAACTCTAGTATAAACTTCTATAGCAAGTAAACGAAGAAGACCACCCAACGAGAGAACAAAGCTTATACGTTCTTTATTATCGCCACAAGGTAACATTGTGGTGAATTTCTCAGTGGATGGAGATATGAATTTAGGGAATCATCGCTTAATGTTGTCTTTCGGATATATGTTACGCAGTATTACTATGAATTAGCGCAGCTTATGCAACCGCACTGTATTATTGACAAACCATATTTCATATATATTTTACTCCTACACAATTATATTGCCTCAAGTTCTCGCTTGATGCCTCCACAGCCAAGCGTCGGAAGAATTGTTTCCTAGTGCTGTCTTTAGCATTCAGCGTCGTGAAAGCATTGCGATAGCATTTGCATACTTGCTGAACAACAAGTTCAAAGTATCAAAGATGATAGTGGCTTATCAGCTGACTGGCTTATGAGCCGTTAATACCTCTGGCGTTTGTTGATATGATGCAGCTGGCGGCGTTACCATAATGGCCTTCAATGTTACGAAATCCGTAAGGCACACAGCATGCGGTCTGTTTGCTTTTTTTTTTTTGTGGAAGAGAAAGTTTGGAATTTTCGACGACGGATATTATTTTCCAACGAGCGCGAAATAAAAAATAATCTTACAATATAAAATGGAAGGATGCACTTAAATTGCGCCGTATAAATATGCTCTCTGATGGAATGATTAAAAGTGAATTAGCAACATTTTCTTTATTAGCATTAGAACCTTGTCATGCACATTATGTCCACCCACCGATGCAACATTTACGCGAATGCAGAATTGCTTGCAATGGAGCAGTAAAATAGAAAAAGAAAAAAAGTTTAATATTTGCTAAAACTAACCAAAAAAAGGGCGGTCTGGAATAAAAAATTATTATTAAATTAAATGAAATTATTATAAAAAGGCAGTTCTTGAGGTTACACCAGAAGCAGTTATTATAATATACCGAAGCATAAATACCAAGGACAGAGGCAGTATATTCTCAGCCTGCTGGGCAGCTGCCGATGAATTGTTGAAAATGCGCAGAATTTATTAGCGCATCTATTCTCTTCAACATTTACAATGGATGAGAAAGCGATCCTCATAGGCGCCCAGGGATCACTAAATTGCTCCGCTTCGGTTTTGTTAACCACAAAATACCGTACATGCGTATAACTACTTGGAGAGTGGGGGCCAGAACACTGAATCTTTTGGAATAGAAAGCACTACAATAAGCCGAAATTGAATTGGTGACATTTTAGTCCCTGGTAAATTTCGGTTATTGAGAAGTACATTGAACTGATGGTCTTTACATTATTCTTTGCCGCAAGTCGTCAATATCACAAAGCAGTGACATCTCATTTTGTAATTATTTAAATGCGACTGTCAACAAAGACATGCGATCCCGATTTCTTGTCTTTAAAAGCTGGCAGATTTCACGCCCTGTGGGAATCGATGTTATGCGAAGCAGTGTGTGGAGAGCCTACCAAGTTAACGAAATAACTATGAGAGCACCAAGACGTAGGTGGTTGTTTCATTACCTACATGACACGCATGTGATGAGTCCTCAGGCGTCCCTTTAGCAACGCCTAAGAGATCCTTAAGGCCTTAGTCATGCTCATGACTATGACTTCTACCATCATCCTTTAGTGTTTCCTTCACTTGGTACCCACGTCCGTACCCATTTAAGTGGTTTTTGAGTGTTAACCTCTTTTCGCTGAGTTATTGGCGTTTTTGCTGAGTCATGCTCATGACTATGACTTCTACCATAATCCTTTAGTGTTTCCTTCACTTAGTACCCACGTCAAAACCTATTTCAGTGGTTTTTGAGTGTAAATCTTTTTTCACTGAGTCATTGCCATTTTTGCTGAGTCATGCTCACGACTATGACTTCTACCATCACCCTTTAGTCTTTACTTCACTTAGTGCCCACGTCCGAACCTATTCCAGTGGTTTTTGAGCGTTCATTTTTTTTCGCTGAGTCATTGTCATTTTTGCTCAGCCATGCTCATGACTATGACTTTTACCATCATCCTTTAGTTTTTTAGTACCCACGTCCTAACCCATTTCAGTGTTTTTTGAGCGTTAATATTTTTTTCGGTGGTTTATTGTCATTTTAGGCGGCTGTTTCATCACCTACACGACGTACACGTCATGATATTCATGTCATAACCTCTCATTTATGTTCGTCATGCACTCTTGTCAAACTACGCGAATTTTGGTACCTACCAAGTTAACGAAACGACCATGAGAGCACCATGATGTAGGCGGTTGCTTCATGACTTACATGAAACGCATGTCATGGCATTCGTGTCATGACCTATCATTCATGTTCGTCATAGCCTCTTCTCATACTATGCCAATGTTGGTACATAGCAAGTTAACGATACGACCATGAGAGCACCAAGCTTAGGCTGATAGATAGATAGATAGATAGATAGATAGATAGATAGATAGATAGATAGATAGATAGATAGATAGATAGATAGATAGATACTGTCAAAGTGGGAAATGTTCACCAAGAAATGCTTCGCATTTAAAAGAAAATACGATTCCTTTGTCAGCAGCGGTAGCGAACTTGATGCTAAGAATAAAAAAAGTATCCCACTTGCATGCAATTACTTTTTCGAATGTCACTGAGAATACCATATCAACTTTTCTCTCTTTTGTATACTTTCTTAGTACCCTTGCTCTCATGGTATCAGTGCTCACTACTATAACTTTCGTACGCCGTTGTGCCGAGTGCGACACGAGGTACCTTGGCGTGCAATGCAGTTTTCTGGATAGCGCGGCCGCCTTCAGGACAATATATATATATATATATATATATATATATATATATATGTGTGTGTGTGTGTGTGTGTGTGTGTGTGTTTTGTCCTGAAGGAAGGACCACATATACATTTTTTCTTTTCAGAAGAGAGGAGAGAGAGAAAGAAGGAAATGCAGAGAGGTCAACTAGACTTTGTCCTGTTTGCTACACGGGGAGGGGGAGGGGTTTGACGTAGTGAAAGAAGAAGAGAAAACAGCAGTTCAAATCAATCACGTGAGCTGGGTAAGGCGCAGCGTGTTTACTGTCGAGCACTCAAGTCTGTCACCTTGAGGTTCTGCAGAAGAGACTTTCTGGGCTGATGAGCTGTGAGAGGAGGCTCCCAGGTTTTTAATTCGGTAAATGGCTGATCGTCCTGTCTACTCAAGGCACGCCGGAGAGTCTAGCGCCGTTCGTCGAAGCGCGAACAGGGGCAGGTGAGATTATCGATATTCTCTTCACAGCTGCACTGAGGGCATTTGGATAAGTAAGCCATTACAATGCGATAGCTGTGTGAATTATTTAAGGTTACTCCGACCCTCATCCGACTCTTTAGAGGGTTGCGTAATATCGTGAGCGATTTGGTGGTAACTGTGACTACAATGAAAGTTAGATGGTGTATAAGTGACGGTTGGAGTTAAGAGTATTCGCCATCTTGGCACGTAACATAATGTCCTTTTTTTCTTTTAGAAAATCATAATAGAAACCAATGGCCCCGCTCGCGTAAGGTGAAGCTATACTGCTAACAATGAACTCCTGACAAACAAAACTTGCTTGAAAGAAACGGCTAGATAAACGAAACGATAGTGCTGGCTTTCCTGGCCACACCTATACTGAATGTTATAAGAATTTGGGTGAACGGTAGCAGCTATGTTTTGGACTTTGGTTAAATGGATATTAACGGAAACTACCAGGGCCCTCAACGGGGGCCGTCATATAGAAAATAAAACAGCAGCAGTACAACACTTATGACGGAAGCAATTAATATATAGAGAGAGATGAAAATTGATCCATCCAGCCAATCAATCCACGTAAGCGTGGCGATGTACAACCATAAAAAAGCGACCCCGCAAGGCGTTTAGGATTGGCATACAACAGAGCTCACTGAAGTTGTTGATTACGTCTTATTTATATAGAAAAGCAAACGTCTGTTGATGATTACATAGACAGTGGTGACACCAATTCTCGTTACAGTATCCCACCAAGTTACAAGACGGGCAGTTAAAATTATGCAGCGTCAATTCGAACATGATAGTTATACAGAATTATGCGGAAATCTTTTCAATAATCTGAGCGGCGAGAACGCAGCACGCAATGAGGTATATGAACCATCGAAGCGCCTAACTCTGCCCTCAACGCAAAGCGCGTTCAAAATATGGCGCGCGCGGCCGCCGAATACGCAATTGCTGCGTGAGTACAACGCTGCCACAGCAACTGCGTGCTTTCCCCGGAACCTAGCGCGCGACGGCAGACGGCGCGCTTCCTTCCCGCTTTCATCCCTTGCGCGCGCAAGATTGAGCCGCCATCGTTGGCTCCCCTCTCACGCTTTCACGCGCACATACAGCATACGGCGCGCGGCGATGGTGTTATCACCCGATACTTCATACGGACATCACGGCGACGTCGACGCTGACGGCAAAAAATGTGCCTGGAGTGTTCATATAATCGCTATTTCAATGAAAGCTTCATAAGTATTAGCAGGCATTGTACAAAATGAGAGGATCACATTGACATTGTTATACTTTATCCAGTACCGTGTCAAGCGGCCGGCGAGGATGATGATAGCCGTGCCTTGCCAATCACCGCTGTATAGCGAATAATATCGCAGGGAAAACAGATCACGCCATGAAAATAATACAGAGGAATTTTTTAAATAGAAAAAGAAAGAGGGAACCTCATAATAAGAATTATCTTCAAGCAAATTACTTGAGAAATTGCAAGAAAAGGAGACGGACAGCGACAACGTATACCCATGTGCCAAGCGGGATCAGTTTCCTAATAAATGAAGAACTGCCAGTCTAAACAGCCTGTCATTGTCGCCTAACAAGATAAAGAAAAAGAAAGAGAAAAAGAGAGAGAAAGAAACGAAAAACAAAGACTACAGAAATCTCACTTTCGCTTGAAATTATGAAGTATGCGTGCAGGCAAATTACAGCATTTGGAATTTTCCAACGGCGCGGTAGAGACCACCAAGTACGTTCTGAAACTATGTACTATGCCTGCAGAGTGCAGTGTTCCATAAAGAGGTACGCCTTCATCTGTAATCAATCTCAGACATTCGCTTTACTTATGCAGCACCACAACTCTTGGTAGTTATCATACCTCATTCGTACTATACATCCTCGAAGAGGGAGCACACTACCGCTGCAGAGTACTTATTGCAGTAGCTGCAGTGTAATTACAAATTTCGCCATCAATGATACATAACGACCCCAAAGGCATCACCCTTTGGGGACGTTACTCATCTTTATTTCAATAGCGTCTAAGAAATTAGGTGCGTTCCAGAAACTGGGGCCAGATTCGCAAAGCTTTTCTTTCGTAAGTTCGCTTTGCCATTGGCTGGCCGCCTTCGCTAATTATATGTCTGGAACCCGGATAGGCTGAAATTCCTTTTTACGAAAAATTCTATCGTAAGAAGTTTTTCTGAATTCGGGCCCTGGTCTATCTCCGTAAAAGCTCAATGTACTCTATTACCACAATTTTTTAATGCATGGAGCAGTTTCACAAAAAATTCTGCAATGCTCTTGTAGTGTGAAAAAAAAAAACCTTGTCTGTAAGAAACTATATAAACGGGAAATTTATTTATTTATTTATTTATTTATTTATTTATTTATTTATTTATTTATTTATTTATTTATTCGTTTGATTACTTGTTTCGTTAACGTGTGTACTCTAAGAACCCTTGTAGACCATACATGGGCCGGGGGAGAAAGTGCAATACAAAAAGCAGAAACGATGGCTTCGCTTACAACCGGAAGTTTAGCTGGGAAACAAAATGAAGGAAACACACGACGGACAAAGAAAGCAAAGAAAAGTTTGTAAACAGATACTTTATCATCATCATCATCAGCCTATATTTTATGTCCACTGCAGGACGAAAGCCTCTCCCTGCGATCTCCAATTACCCCTGTCTTGCGCTAGCGTATTCCAACTTGCGCCTGCAAATTTCATAACTTCATCGCCCCATCTGGTTTTCTGCCGACCTCGACTGCGCTTCCCTTCTCTTGGTATCCATTCTGTAACTCTAATAGTCCATAGGTTATCTACCCTACGCATTACATGGCCTGCCCATCTCTATTTTTTTTCTATCAATGTCAATTAAAATATCGGTTATCCCCGTTTGCTCTCTGATTCACACCGCTCTCTTCTTGTCTCTTAACGTTACGCCTAACATTTTTCATTCCATTGCTCTTTGTGCTGTCCTTAACTTGCTGGGAAAACCGGCAATGGGAAAACTACGAAGGCATCAAGCAGTGGTCCTGGCCTGAATGGAGTGCAGCTCTGATCGCTGCTTTCGGCCCGCTCACGTGCGCGTGCGACGAGTCCGTACAGCACTGCTCAGCGACCACAGCTCGTGAGATACCCCGCTTTGACGTACCAGTCGTACCCAGTAACGCCGGTGATCTCGAGGCTCATCGTTGCGCTCGATTCACCCGCGCTTAATGAAAATCCGGGAGCATTGCGCGACTCATCTTTTGCGCGTTGCTTTCGGTGTCTTGCGCGTGTTGCGCGTCTTTTGCATGCTGGGAGGTCTCTGGTGATGATGACCTTCAGCGAGGTCTCCCTCAGTGTGCTGTGAACGGCAGCGAATTCGGCCAACGACTGCGTGGACAAGGCTCTCACGACGCATCTTCCAAGAATTGCCCACATGTGAAAAAGTAGATAAAAGTCTTGAGGCAAATAGTCAGGGATGGTTCGTCGCACAGGGAGGCTGCCGCTAAAGTTCGACGCCGGCGTTCACATCGCCGGAGATCTTCGAGGAAACCCACTGATATTGCTAAGGATGCACCGCGTCCGCCGACAGTCCACACACTTCCACCGACAACTAGCAATACTAGCAGCGAGGATCCTACGCAGAAAGTCTCGGATGTCATTGCCTCACGCGAGGAGTGGCCTCCATTGCCAAGGCTAGACGAACCAGTGGAGCAGCTACATGAAGCACGCTCGCCGAATCATGCTTCACCTTCGGACAGCAGCTAAGAAGACGACAAACAAGTTTTCACCATGATAAGGGCCCTTATGAACACGTTCCGAGTTCTCCTGACGTCCATACCCACTCCAGTGGCTCGAGGTGCGCTTCAGATACTGGATGCGCTGAATCCGGTACTCTCCAGTCTTGAAAAGCGCCATGGCTGCTCCTCTGCACTCGTTCCTTAAACAAGTCAAGGAAGCGTCTATCTTCCAGTGGAATGCCCGTGGCCTTAAATCCCGCATTTCGAACTTTCGTCCCTTTGTAGTAAAGAACAAATTTCCAATCATCGTTATTTGTGAGCCAAACATTGAGAGCGCGATCCGTTTATCAGGAAGGAAGCTTTCATGTCTGGCATCTGTAGCGACCGCAGCAAAGTCATCGTTTATGTTAGATGCGATTTCACTTATGTTTTATACCCAGTGGCACGTGATGACGACAGTCAGTACGTATGCTTGACCGTAAAATGCAAGAGCGTCACACCCACTCTCGTAGGTGCCTACATTTCACCTTCGAGCCGATTTAACAACGCAAGACTAAGTGCAATTTTAAAAAGTGGCACCTGGACCATGGAATATTACCGGCGATTTCAATGCGCATCATCCGCTATGGGGAAGCTTAAAGATGGATTGCCGAGGACGACGTGCACTAACCTTCACGTCGAACCATGAACTCTGCTGCCTAAATGATGGAAATCCGACTTTTCTGCGGGGATTGACTTACAGCAGCTGCCTGGACTTCACTTTTGTTTCATGATCCCTCACTAGCAGTGTGAAATGGTTCCCGGACAACGAAACGCATGGTAGTGACCATGTTCTAATATCTTAAAGTCGTCACAATATGTTAAAGTCGAAGGCATAGGCAAGTAACACTATACCACAGTTCAACGCATCGACTGGCCGAAATACACGCTCCTCGTGGAGCAGATGGGTCAAAATTCTCCGAACTGTGTACGTGGAAAAATTGAGGAGCTAATTAATGACGCTGCTCCAATAGGCCACAAGCGTTTTTAGGCCTATTCCGAAAATTTCTAAATTCGAAGCGGAATTGGAACGCCTCCGAGCAATTCGCCGTCGCCCTGAACGACGCTACCGGCGCACCAAGTCCATCTACGACTTAAGGGAGTCGAGACGCATACAGAAGAAGATCCAGCGTCGGATCAACTTACTGCAGTCTCTAAGGTGGAAGACTTTCTGTGATTCCCTTGACCCACATAAACCCCTGTCATATATATGGAGGACGGTGGGCGGTCTTCGAACATCGCCGCAACAACGCCACCCCTTCAAACGCCTGGCTCTCTATCAAGGTCGCCGAGAGATCGACGTAGCGGAGAACTTCTGTTTGGAGGTTGCCGGTCAACCGTCCTCGTTCACCGCGCATGATCCCTATAACGTTTCCATCTCGAGAGATTCTCGTATGGACAATCTGTTTTCCATCGAGGAGTTGCAAGCGACATTGGCAGCGTGCAGACGTTCCTCATCGCCTGGGCCTGACGGGGTGACGCACACAGCTCTTGCCAACCTCGGTCAAACAGCCCGGCATGCTCTTCTGGACGTGTGCAACAATTCGTGGCGTGAAGGAGTGGTTCCTGCTGCATGGAAGTCCAGCCGCATTGTGCCTCTGCTAAAACCTGGCAAATCACCTCTAGACGTGGCGTCTTATCGTCTCATTGCTCTGGTCAGTTGTCTAGGAAAGGTGATAAAGAGGATGGTGCTGACACATCTGGAGTGGTATCTAGAACGGTACAAAATATACCCTGACGCTATGGCAGGCTTCCGACACGGACGTTCTTCTATAGACAACGTCATAGTCACGTTGGTTCAGCACGAAAAAACCCTCAAGAGACTGTCAGCGGCGATGTTCCTGGACGTTAAAGGCGCTTATGACAACATAACTCATCTAGCCATCCTGGACGCTTTGGGCGATGTCGGCCTAGGTGGCCTTGTTTTTCGATGGATACTCAGCTATTTGAAGGACAGGTCATTCTTTGTGCAAATAGAGGATGGTGTGACATCGCAGCAGAACACCTACCGTGGCGTACCGCAATGTGGAGGCTTGAGCCCCACTCTATTTAATCTAGTGCTCATCGACCTGGTTCATTCCCTTCCGCAATCCGTCCATGTGTCGATCTATGCGAACGATATATGCATTTGGTCATCAGGAGTTCCGCTTCCCCAGGTGCGCGCCAGACTCCAAAAAGTGGCCACAGTAACATCATGTTATCTTCAAGCACGAGGTCTGGAGGTGTCATCAGAGAAGTGCTCTATGATTGCTTTCACGCGCAAAGCAATGAGACCGTATGTTGTCAAAATTAATGGACAGCCAATCATCTACGAGAAGACGCACCGTTTTCTAGGAGTGATAATCGGTCGAGACCTCTCCTGGAGTCCTCATATCTCCTACCTAAAAAAGAAGCTGGCCACGGTAACCCATGTTCTCAGATTTCTCGCGGGAGAGTCATGGGGTGCATCGGTGAGGGCGATGCTCCAACTCTATAACGCACTCTTCCTGGGTCTCCGACGCTATAGCTTACCTGTTGTTACGTATAAACCTGGTCCAGAGTATACCTTGGACGTTTACCACGAGGTAGCCCCTTTCATCAGCGTCGCCCAGACGGCGACAGTGGTCGAGACCGACGGTGGCGGCCAGACAAGCGTCCCAAATCAGGAGCGCGCACCTTTGAATGTTGTCCCGAGGCAGCGCCTTTCATCAGCGTCGCCCAGACGGCGACAGCACCCGACACCGGCCATGACGACAGTAGAGGCGGTGTTGGGCGAACAATACAACCCCCACTGATTGGCCGCACCAAGGTCAGCAGATTCCCCAGTCAAGTCTCCTAGGGAAGACCGAGGGATTAAAAGCGGAGACCGGTGGTGCAATGGGAGGTGTTGACGTGACCTGATACGAACTGAGACGTTGAATGTGCTCCTGATGGAGTGGGCTTCCGTACCCGGAGCCAGTGTACATAATGTAAATTAAAGCATTTTCCTATTTCCTACAGCCGGATATGCTCCTCAATGGGCTTGGTGGATTCCTTTCCCAAACGCCACCTCGAGCCGCAACACTGTACTGAGTGGGACCGGTAAGACCAACCTCCGTGCCCTCCAGGCTGTGCAAGCTCAAGCTCTGCGAATATGTCTTGGCCTTCCGAGGTGTGCATCCACGGCAGCAACAATAGGAATCGCGCCTGACCACCCCATGAATACGTACATTCAAGTCGACGCTTTAAGGATGCACATCAGACACTTCGCCCGACTTCCATCGCATCATCTCGCCTCCCTTCCTGCTGCTCGACCTCGTTCAGCATTTAGCAGGATTGCCGCCGCCAACCATGGAACTTTACCGTCGTACTTCACGCCTGCAGCACGACCATCTCTACCACTGTGGTGCCTGCATCCAATCCAAGCCTTTCTTGTAATTCCCGGTATCAAAAAAAAAAACGGAGATGTCGTCATTCGCCCTCAAACAAACCGAGCTTCCATTCACGCATGAAAAGCACAGAGAACGCACCCACGTTTACACGGACGGTTCTGTCTCCTCCAAAAGTTCAGCTGGAGCAGTGGTAATTGCCGTGAAATCTGTCACCATCCAATTCAAGACGTCTCACATTATATCATCGACGGCTGCAGACCTCGCAGCTATCCGTGCTGCTCTGGAATTTATTGGTCCCAAATCATCACTGTCATGGTCCATCTTTTGTGACTCGAAGGCAGCTCTCCAGTGCCTGCTGTCCCCTTTCAACGACGGACCTAACGCACAATTAGTCGAAGACATCCAACTACTTCACCATCACGCAACCGACAAGGGGCACAACATCATCTACCAGTGGATACCGGGTCACTGCGGAATTTCGGGAAATCACAGTGCGGATCACGCGGCCCGATCGGCCACGATGTTGCCCCTATTATATCAATACCAATGTCGAGGACAGACGCAGCCACAAAACTTCGTTCGCTCGCACGCGAGCTTACGCATGACTCTGTGGACCACCAGTGATTTCAGCAACGCACGCCTCCACACACTGGATCCACGTCTGCAACTCCGTCTTCACCAGGGTGAAGCAACACTTCTGTGCCGCCTGTGGCTCGGCGTGGTATTCACGAACGTCTATTCCTTCCGCATTGGAATGGCTGACAGCCCTGCTTGCGACAACTGTGGCTGTGAGGAGACAATCAAGCACCTCCTCTGTGACTGTCCCCGCTATAATGTGGCAAGAAAAATGCTCGCGACTTTGCTTGAAAAACTGGACAATCGCCCCCTCACAGAACAAAAAGTTTTAGGACACTGGTCTAGGCGGGCTTCGGCACTCAAGGCCTTAAGGGCTCTGCTGAAGTTGCTAACGGCTTGTGAATTGTGCGACCGGCTTTGAACGTTGTAGCACGTAGGGTCGCGTTATTGCGCGAATTTTCTTACTTCACCTTTCTTTTATTTGTTTCTTCTATCGCCTTTTATTCCCTTTACCCCTTTCCCCAGTACAGGGTAGCAAGCCGGTATTTACACTGGCTAACCTCGTTGTGTTTCTTTCCCTTTCTTTCTCTCTCTTAACTTGCTCTTGAGCTTTTTTGTTAACTTCCAAGTTTCTGCCCCATATGTTAGCACCAGTGGAATGCAATGATTGTACATTTTGATTTTAAATGACAGTGGTAAGCTCCCAGTCAGGATTCGGCAATGCCTGCCGTATGCACTCCAACCCAATTTTAGTAATTGGGTTGGAGGGAGTAATACCCCTATTTAAATCTCGGGACACAGCAGACACTAATAATTACAAACCTACATCACTGACATCTATTTGTTGCAAATTACTGGAACACATACTGTACACTCACATTATAGCCTATTTTAATGAAAAATAGCCTGATCCTCAATAACCAACATGGCTTCCGTCGAAATCGCTCGTGTAACCGATATTCACATTTATTTGCACAAATTGGTTTGCACATACGCCATTTCCTTGATTTTTCTAAAGCTTTCGACCGGGTACCTCATAATCGACTAAAACTGAAAGTTAGAAACCTACAAGTTGACTATAACATGACGCGATGGATTGACGAGTTCCTAACGAACAGATTTCAAGTAATCAGTTTAAACAACTACTTTTAAAACCGCATTCACGTCTATTTAATTTACATCAATAACATCGCAACTAATATTACTTCACAAATACGTCCTTCGCAGATGACTGCGTCTTGTATAATCCAATAAGCTGCCCTGCCGACGTCATTCTGCTGCAGTACGTTTCATTTAACAAAACTTAATTAATGGTGTGACACATGACAGATGCAAATTGACATAGCCAAAATTAAACACCTAAAATTTGCATCTATTACTCGATTTACCTCTGACCAGTTTAAAATACGCGGTATTACTATTGACTCAGCATCTTCAATCAAGTACACCCATGTGTATACGGACCAGGGGTTGATAAAGCCGATTTTTTTCTCTGCCTGTGAACGCAACTTGAAATTGAAGACTGCAGTCCAAACTTGGCATTGCGAACTTTTCACTGTACTCGTCAATTCCAGATTCCAGTTTATGCTTGTCAATTACGAATTTCCGTTTTTCCCGTGACCCTGTGGTTCGTATACTTTTGCTCACGGGTGTACACGGGTGTTCTGTTTACTTTCAATTTAAGCTGGAATGCCCATATTAATTTTTTGCCACAAAAGCATGTAAAAAACTTGATTACCTCAAACGGCGCTTCGACCTTGCAAACACAGATACCAGACTTCAAGCATCAGGCCCTCTTTTATCAGGCCCTCTTAAGAATATGCATCCATAATGCATCTATTAGGATGAAGCAAACTGAACTGCGTGTCCTGTATTTGCAGATTTTGCTGTGCTATTCCATTGACTTCACGGACGCTCGACGCACGGGCCTGGCCATTGGAACTACTGAACATCGACGCTTACAACAAGCCACGCAGCTATCCTCGGATGCTATCAGCTATGGACTGGCGCATGCGTATGGAACGACGACGGCCTCCGCCCCCGCTGTGAAAACGGAGTGTGCTGGCTACTTAAGGGCAGTCGGCACCGAGGTCTTTCGTGGGCAGGGCGAATATATTAGGATGAAGCCAACTGAACTTCGCGTCCTGTATTTGCAGATTTTGCTGTGCTATTCCATTGACTTCACGGACGCTCGACGCACGGGCCTGGCCATTGGAACTACTGAACATCGACGCTTACAACATGCCACGCAGCTATCCTCGGATGCTATCAGCTATGGACTGGCGCATGCGTATGGAACGACGACGGCCTCCGCCCCCGCTGTGAAAACGGAGTGTGCTGGCTACTTAAGGGCAGTCGGCACCGAGGTCTTTCGTGGGCAGGGCGAATATATTAGGATGAAGCCAACTGAACTTCGCGTCCTGTATTTGCAGATTTTGCTGTGCTATTCCATTGACTTCACGGACGCTCGACGCACGGGCCTGGCCATTGGAACTACTGAACATCGACGCTTACAACATGCCACGCAGCTATCCTCGGATGCTATCAGCTATGGACTGGCGCATGCGTATGGAACGACGACGGCCTCCGCCCCCGCTGTGAAAACGGAGTGTGCTGGCTACTTAAGGGCAGTCGGCACCGAGGTCTTTCGTGGGCAGGGCGAATATATTAGGATGAAGCCAACTGAACTTCGCGTCCTGTATTTGCAGATTTTGCTGTGCTATTCCATTGACTTCACGGACGCTCGACGCAAGGGCCTGGCCATTGGAACTACTGAACATCGACGCTTACAACAAGCCACGCAGCTATCCTCGGATGCTATCAGCTATGGACTGGCGCATGCGTATGGAACGACGACGGCCTCCGCCCCCGCTGTGAAAACGGAGTGTGCTGGCTACTTAAGGGCAGTCGGCACCGAGGTCTTTCGTGGGCAGGGCGAATATATTAGGATGAAGCCAACTGAACTTCGCGTCCTGTATTTGCAGATTTTGCTGTGCTATTCCATTGACTTCACGGACGTTCCACGCACGGGCGTGGCCATTGGAACTACTGAACATCGTCGCTTACAACATGCCACGCAGTTATCCTCGGATGCTATCAGCTATGGACTGGCGCATGCGTATGGAACGACGACGGCCTCCGCCCCCGCTGTGAAAACGGAGTGTGCTGGCTACTTAAGGGCAGTCGGCACCGAGGTCTTTCGTGGGCAGGGCGAATATATTAGGATGAAGCCAACTGAACTTCGCGTCCTGTATTTGCAGATTTTGCTGTGCTATTCCATTGACTTCACGGACGTTCCACGCACGGGCCTGGCCATTGGAACTACTGAACATCGACGCTTACAACAAGCCACGCAGCTATCCTCGGATGCTATCAGCTATGGACTGGCGCATGCGTATGGAACGACGACGGCCTCCGCCCCCGCTGTGAAAACGGAGTGTGCTGGCTACTTAAGGGCAGTCGGCACCGAGGTCTTTCGTGGGCAGGGCGAATATATTAGGATGAAGCCAACTGAACTTCGCGTCCTGTATTTGCAGATTTTGCTGTGCTATTCCATTGACTTCACGGACGTTCCACGCACGGGCGTGGCCATTGGAACTACTGAACATCGTCGCTTACAACATGCCACGCAGTTATCCTCGGATGCTATCAGCTATGGACTGGCGCATGCGTATGGAACGACGACGGCCTCCGCCCCCGCTGTGAAAACGGAGTGTGCTGGCTACTTAAGGGCAGTCGGCACCGAGGTCTTTCGTGGGCAGGGCGAATATATTAGGATGAAGCCAACTGAACTTCGCGTCCTGTATTTGCAGATTTTGCTGTGCTATTCCATTGACTTCACGGACGTTCCACGCACGGGCCTGGCCATTGGAACTACTGAACATCGACGCTTACAACAAGCCACGCAGCTATCCTCGGATGCTATCAGCTATGGACTGGCGCATGCGTATGGAACGACGACGGCCTCCGCCCCCGCTGTGAAAACGGAGTGTGCTGGCTACTTAAGGGCAGTCGGCACCGAGGTCTTTCGTGGGCAGGGCGAATATATTAGGATGAAGCCAACTGAACTTCGCGTCCTGTATTTGCAGATTTTGCTGTGCTATTCTATTGACTTCACGGACGTTCCACGCACGGGCGTGGCCATTGGAACTACTGAACATCATCGCTTACAACATGCCACGCAGTTATCCTCGGATGCTATCAGCTATGGACTGGCGCATGCGTATGGAACGACGACGGCCTCCGCCCCCGCTGTGAAAACGGAGTGTGCTGGCTACTTAAGGGCAGTCGGCACCGAGGTCTTTCGTGGGCAGGGCGAATATATTAGGATGAAGCCAACTGAACTTCGCGTCCTGTATTTGCAGATTTTGCTGTGCTATTCCATTGACTTCACGGACGTTCCACGCACGGGCCTGGCCATTGGAACTACTGAACATCGACGCTTACAACAAGCCACGCAGCTATCCTCGGATGCTATCAGCTATGGACTGGCGCATGCGTATGGAACGACGACGGCCTCCGCCCCCGCTGTGAAAACGGAGTGTGCTGGCTACTTAAGGGCCGTCGGCACCGAGGTCTTTCGTGGGCAGGGTGAATATATTAGGATGAAGCCAACTGAACTTCGCGTCCTGTATTTGCAGATTTTGCTGTGCTATTCCATTGACTTCACGGACGTTCCACGCACGGGCGTGGCCATTGGAACTACTGAACATCGTCGCTTACAACATGCCACGCAGTTATCCTCGGATGCTATCAGCTATGGACTGGCGCATGCGTATGGAACGACGACGGCCTCCGCCGCCGCTGTGAAAATGGAGTGTGCTGGCTACTTAAGGGCCGTCGGCACCGAGGTCTTTCGTGGGCAGGGCGAATATATTAGGATGAAGCCAACTGAACTTCGCGTCCTGTATTTGCAGATTTTGCTGTGCTATTCCATTGACTTCACGGACGTTCCACGCACGGGCCTGGCCATTGGAACTACTGAACATCGACGCTTACAACAAGCCACGCAGCTATCCTCGGATGCTATCAGCTATGGACTGGCGCATGCGTATGGAACGACGACGGCCTCCGCCGCCGCTGTGAAAATGGAGTGTGCTGGCTACTTAAGGGCCGTCGGCACCGAGGTCTTTCGTGGGCAGGGCGAATATATTAGGATGAAGCCAACTGAACTTCGCGTCCTGTATTTGCAGATTTTGCTGTGCTATTCCATTGACTTCACGGACGTTCCACGCACGGGCCTGGCCATTGGAACTACTGAACATCGACGCTTACAACAAGCCACGCAGCTATCCTCGGATGCTATCAGCTATGGACTGGCGCATGCGTATGGAACGACGACGGCCTCCGCCCCCGCTGTGAAAACGGAGTGTGCTGGCTACTTAAGGGCCGTCGGCACCGAGGTCTTTCGTGGGCAGGGCGAATATATTAGGATGAAGCCAACTGAACTTCGCGTCCTGTATTTGCAGATTTTGCTGTGCTATTCCATTGACTTCACGGACGTTCCACGCACGGGCGTGGCCATTGGAACTACTGAACATCGTCGCTTACAACATGCCACGCAGTTATCCTCGGATGCTATCAGCTATGGACTGGCGCATGCGTATGGAACGACGACGGCCTCCGCCGCCGCTGTGAAAATGGAGTGTGCTGGCTACTTAAGGGCCGTCGGCACCGAGGTCTTTCGTGGGCAGGGCGAATATATTAGGATGAAGCCAACTGAACTTCGCGTCCTGTATTTGCAGATTTTGCTGTGCTATTCCATTGACTTCACGGACGTTCCACGCACGGGCCTGGCCATTGGAACTACTGAACATCGACGCTTACAACAAGCCACGCAGCTATCCTCGGATGCTATCAGCTATGGACTGGCGCATGCGTATGGAACGACGACGGCCTCCGCCGCCGCTGTGAAAATGGAGTGTGCTGGCTACTTAAGGGCCGTCGGCACCGAGGTCTTTCGTGGGCAGGGCGAATATATTAGGATGAAGCCAACTGAACTTCGCGTCCTGTATTTGCAGATTTTGCTGTGCTATTCCATTGACTTCACGGACATTCCACGCACGGGCGTGGCCATTGGAACTACTGAACATCGTCGCTTACAACATGCCACGCAGTTATCCTCGGATGCTATCAGCTATGGACTGGCGCATGCGTATGGAACGACGACGGCCTCCGCCGCCGCTGTGAAAATGGAGTGTGCTGGCTACTTAAGGGCCGTCGGCACCGAGGTCTTTCGTGGGCAGGGCGAATATATTAGGATGAAGCCAACTGAACTTCGCGTCCTGTATTTGCAGTTTTTGCTGTGCTATTCCATTGACTGCACGGACGTTCCACGCACGGGCGTGGCCATTGGAACTACTGAACATCGTCGCTTACAACATGCCACGCAGTTATCCTCGGATGCTATCAGCTATGGACTGGCGCATGCGTATGGAACGACGACGGCCTCCGCCGCCGCTGTGAAAATGGAGTGTGCTGGCTACTTAAGGGCCGTCGGCACCGAGGTCTTTCGTGGGCAGGGCGAATATATTAGGATGAAGCCAACTGAACTTCGCGTCCTGTATTTGCAGATTTTGCTGTGCTATTCCATTGACTTCACGGACGTTCCACGCACGGGCGTGGCCATTGGAACTACTGAACATCGTCGCTTACAACATGCCACGCAGTTATCCTCGGATGCTATCAGCTACGGACTGGCGCATGCGTATGGAACGACGACGGCCTCCGCCGCCGCTGTGAAAATGGAGTGTGCTGGCTACTTAAGGGCAGTCGGCACCGAGGTCTTTCGTGGGCAGGGCGAATATATTAGGATGAAGCCAACTGAACTTCGCGTCCTGTATTTGCAGATTTTGCTGTGCTATTCCATTGACTTCACGGACGTTCCACGCACGGGCGTGGCCATTGGAACTACTGAACATCGTCGCTTACAACATGCCACGCAGTTATCCTCGGATGCTATCAGCTATGGACTGGCGCATGCGTATGGAACGACGACGGCCTCCGCCGCCGCTGTGAAAATGGAGTGTGCTGGCTACTTAAGGGCCGTCGGCACCGAGGTCTTTCGTGGGCACGGCGAATCTATTAGGATGAAGCCAACTGAACTGCGTGTCCTATATTTGCAGGTTAGTAGGTTTGGAAAGTGCTTCAAAAGTGACAGTAGGTTTATTGTTGTTGTGCCGTGCCAACATATCAACACAGACCCAAAGCCTGTGTTGATATTGCCATGGCATGCTTGTCGATGTTACTGTTGCTTAGTGGCGATATAGAGCAAAACCCTGGACCTACGGTAGAGGATATGCTGCGGAAACTTTTGGACGGGCAGGAAAAAATGAGAGAAGATATAAAGATAATTAAGGCCGACCAATCTTCCTTTTCTACTCAACTAGGCAAGCTGAAACAAAGAATGCTTGAAGTAGAGAGCACATTGAAAATAGTAACGAAGTATGACGAAAGATTTACCCACCTTGAAACAACCTTCAAGGATATGACAATCGCCATGGAAGCGCAAGAAGAAAACATGGCTGATCTGGAAGATCGCAGCCGTAGAAATAATCTTATAGTGTTTGGAATCCCGGAAAGTGAAAATGAGACTGCTCAACAGATTGAAAAGAAAGTGTTAACTGATCTTTTCCGAGAGCGACTCAACGTTAAAATAACCACAGCAGAAAGAATACATAGGCTGGGCAGAAAGCAGGTAGGAAAAGTACGCCCAGTTATCATGAGAGTTTTCGATTACTAAGAAAAGACTGCGGTGTTCAAGAACTGCAGAAAGTTAGAAGAGACCGGTATTTCTGTCTCGGATGATTTTTCTATAAACACGCTACGGAAGCGGAAAAATCTAGGGGAAAGCGCGAAAGCAGAAAGGGAACGGGGCCTAAAGGTTCGACTCGTGTATGACAAGATTGTTATCGACAACGAGTTGTATGCGTGGAACGAGGCGCAGTCCTGTAGAATAAAAACAAGCAAGAAAAATGCAACTTCACGTGAATCTTAATGATAGCGTAGAAATCAAACCCGGGATTTCACGCGAATAAAAAAAAATGCTCGCAGCCTAGTGAACAAAACCACTGAATTTGAGCACCTTCTTTTTCTGTATAACCCAGATATTGTCATTGTGACCGAAACCTGGTTGCGCTCGGACATATCCGACAGCGAAATAACACCCCCCTCTTGTCAAATTATTCGTAAGGATCGTGAAACTCGTGGTGGTGGCGTAGCGATTATTCATAAAAAAGATATTGAGCTTGTGATGATACGCGAATGCCCCGATAACGAAAGTATTTGGTGTAGATCAATGCTGTGCGGCTCTCCTTGCGTAATTGGTGCTGTTTATAGACCTCCTAACGCCCCTCTTGCCTTTCTAAGATCAATTCACGACTTTTTGACTGACAATGTATCTGAAAACACGCGTCTAATCATAGCAGGTGATTTTAACCTCCCAGGTATTCGTTGGGATGTACGACAGCTTGGCTCAGCAGACAACAAATACTGCGATGCTTTATTTGACATGGTATTTAGCAGAGACCTTACGAAGATTGTTAATGAAGCAACTAGAATTGGACCAACTACTCGGTCAGTGCTTCACCTTGTATTTATAGACAGCAAGATTACTGATTATGCAGTTTCTGTTAATGACGGACAAAAATTTGCCCGAGCAAAAATTCAACCACAACTTGTCCTATTGTGCATAAAAAAAGTTTTGCCAGTCAAGCTTTAGAGATACAATACACGTAAGAAATTTTGCTGCAGCAGATGATGTCGGCATCCTCGATTACCTGGAGATGGCACTGGAGACGTTTGATGGAGCAGCTGAGGTCAATACGTTGTGGGATGAGTTTAAAGGTATTGTCAGTTACTGTATGCATAACTATGTTCCAATGAAGACAAAAAAAATGTGAAAAAGCGAAATCCTTGGGTGAACCGAGAAATCGTCCACCTAAAACGGAAATTAAAACGTTTTAGTAAAAGGAAAATTAAACACAAAGATCATAATGAGATTCGAGATCTTTCGATAATAATAAAGGAAAAATTATCAATTGCGAAAGAACATTACTATTCCCACACTCTATCACGGTTTATGAAAGATTCGCCACAGCGTTTTTGGCGTCACCTTGCTCCATCACGTGAGGATGTGAGGTATGTTACCAGCAATGAATGTATAATTACAGACTCTGCGCAAATTGCTGATAGGTACAATGAATTTTTCCATTCCGTGTTTGACCCTCCCCTACCATTGTTTGCAGAAATAAGAGAGACAAAAGGACTAATGCCCGTTCAGACATGCCAGACATTATCTTAACTGTAGAAGGTATACTTTCACTTCTGTTAGGCCTAGACACGAAAACGTCTCCTGGCCCGGATGACATCCCTAACGAATTCTTGAGACGATATGCTGAATGGATCGCGAAGTATTTGCTGATAATTTTCCGTGCGTCTCTTGAACAGCACAATTTACCAAATGACTGGTTAATGGCGCGAGTAGTGCCAGTTCATAAAACTGGGGACAGACATAGAATTCAAAATTATAGACCCATTTCAATTACATGTACTTGCTGCAAAATGTTCGAGCATATCCTATCAAAAAGTTTGTTTAACTATATCGAAAGCTCGAACATATTTATTTCTAACCAACACGGATTTAGGAGCTGATTGTCCACTATCCCCCAGCTTGCAGAAACGGTACACGATTTTGCTCAGGTAATTAATGAAACAGGTCAGGTGGACGGAATTTGCCTTGATTTATCAAAAGCTTTTGACCACGTTTCCCACTCGGATTTGATTGGTAAGCTACTTGATCTCGGAGTTAATTTAAATATAGTTAAGTGGATTCATTCATACCTTACTAACAGGTCACAATATGTGGAAGTGAAAGGAAACAAATAAAAAAATTCTAAACGTAACATTAGATGTCCCTCAAGGGTCTGTGTTAGGACCTATATTGTTTCTATGTTATATTAATGACATGAAAAATGGGCTTAATGATAAGATAATGGTCGGTTTGTTTGCAGATGATTGCTTAATATATTCTAAAATGTCATGTCATGAGGAGCAATTGGAATTAGCTTCAGCACTAGAAGCAATCACCAATTGGTGCACGCGATGGAAAATGAAACTAAATTACGAAAAAACTTTTTATGCGCGAATAACTAGAAAAACAAGAAATGTTATTTTTCAATTACAAGTTAGACGGTAATGAAATAAAACAAGTGAGCCACTTCAAATATTTAGGCGTTACGATATCGAATGATTTATCTTGGAAAAAACACATCGCTGATTTGTGTAATGCCGCAGAGGTTAAACTTTGGTCACTAAGACGTAGACTTAAACTTGCTCCCCGAGATGTTAAACTAACTGCATATCTAGCATTGGTACGTCCCACGCTGGAATATGCTATCATAATATGGGATCCGTATAAAAAGAATGAAGTAAATCAGATTGAAAAAATAGAGGCGTGCAGCAAGGTTTATTATGTCAAAATATAGGTACACGGATTCAGTGACTGAGATGCTCACTGAACTAAACTTGTCCGAGCTTTCATTGCGGCGAAAAGTAGCTAGACTAAAATTTATTTATTTAATGAAACATAACCGCTTCAATTTCGACACTCAGAGGTATATACAAAACAGAATGTCGCGGATATCACCGTCCGTTAGGTCTAGTCATGAGGACCAATATATGCCCATACCTGCAAAGGTTGACTCACTTAAGTACTCCCTCTTTCCTAAAACGATTGAAGATTGGAATGCGCTACCGCATTGCATAACGAAAATTGATTCCCTAGAATACTTTGAAAAATCGGTACTGGCCTATTATTCTTCTATGCAGCAATCCTCATACATTATTAGCTTCTTTATGCAATGATAGGCAACATGTGCAATATGACATGATTGAAATGACTCTGCGGGATATCTGTATTATGTCATCACATTTGACATAAATCAAATGTGATGTTAAAAATTTGATTTTGTATGGTACAGTTGTTATTGCTTGTAGCGTTCGGTGCCCGTTCATTGCCCAATGCTCATTTATATTACATATCTTCGGATATTCTTGTGTAAAATTGGCATAATTAAGCAGTTGTATTTTCTGGTTTGATGTTTGTAGCGCTCGTGTTTGTAGCGATCTTTGAAGCTTATTTTATTAGTTCTCCACCCTGTATCGGCCTTTGGGCTAACAGTATCAATAAATAAATAAAAAAATAAAATGAATAAATAATTTGCCCCTCACCCAATCACTCCAATCTCACGAATCTTCTTGAATTAGTCCAAAATAAAATTGTGCAGTTCATCTTTTCAGCATTATCTCGCCATCAAAGTGTGTCCGCCTTAAAGAAATACCCAAATATCCCTTCTCTTGTCATGCGCAGGAAATTAACACGGTTGTGGTTCTTCCATATTCTTTCCCATAGCAACATTCCATTGGCCCGAGCTCATTCTTCCCGCTCCTCACATCTCAACCCGCGCAGACCATGTTCCTAAAGTAAAACCTATTGTGGTATATTGTGGCAAGGACTAACGCTTATCAAAATTCGCCTCTCCTTTTTTCGCTCGCGCGATAACAGCAGCGATAGTGCGGCACCCAAGAAACTTCCGGTCACGGGCCTTATCAGTCTACTGTGCAGGATCACAAACGCACTCCTGCTAATCTATATCACCACCATTGCCTGTCTTGCTCGCTATATTTAGCGGACTACGTCATTGAGCAAAACCGGAAGCCGTCCGGGGCGTATGTTTGTAAACAGCGAAAAGATCTATTGCTGAGTGGAACTCACTACCCTCAATCATTGTCTCGCTTACGGAATCATCATCATTTCATGCAGTAATTCTAATCTTCTTAGAGTGTATCAACCTGCCATAACCCATATATGCTTGTATATTTACTTTAACAGTGTTTTCATCCGCTTAGTATTTTACAATTTTTTTTCCATTTCATCTGATATGCATTTCTGTAGGTTGTTTATCTACATTTTTCGATCGTATTTTTTAACTCATTCTCTGATGGAGACTGGTCGTCTCCATCACGTTTTGAGTTCGTGTTTTTCACCCTAGCAGATATTGTATAAACTCCGTTTCTCTTTTCTTTCTTTCTGTTATCTTTTTTGTTTGTTTGTGTTGGAAGTTTACATCATTTTTTATTGTACCTAATATCTTCCTATAATATGTACACTGTACACAATGCACTTATGCTTAACCTTTTGCACCCCCCCCCCCCCTATGTAATGCCCTAACGCGCCATTAGGGTACTCAAATAAATAAATGAATAAATAAAACTATATTGCTATTGCTCCGATTCGAATAGATGGCCGGTGACTGACGATTTCAATTGCTTTGTCGTCTTTGCTAAAACCGTTTATCAGACACATTGCTGACTGTTTGATAGCCCAGGTACCTGGGTTTGGCAATGATCTGCAATTTATAGTTTCTGCGGAAAAATTGTGATTTGTGTGTACGGTACGTGAGGAAAATGAGCACGGCCTTCGCGCTTCATCAGATGAAGAAATCTCACCGAGGATTACGATACTCCCTAATGCGAATTTTGAGCGCAGGTGTTTAGGTGTTTTGAATTCGCGGTATATATTGTGGCAAAGAATTTGATTCTGAACGAAAGGGTGCTGTCGGCGGCGGCGCTGAGCCTCTGCTCGGGTTCATTTCCCCCGGTTCCGTCGCTCATTGTTCAGAAAGAAAGCGTGAACACGGGAACGCGTGGCTCGCGCGCCTTCTCTAGCGGCGGCGGCGGCGGCGTCGCAGGTGAAGTAACGCATGTGCAGTCGGTCCGAAGCCCACGCCCGCCCTTTCTTTCCGCGCCGGCGGCATGCCCGGCCGCCGCCGGGACTCCGCATTCCTCCTCACCCTTTCACCATACCATCCACAGCTCTTCGCATCATGGTTCCGCTGCACCCTCACCTCCGCTTTTCCCCTTGCGCCTCTTCGCTCTCGCCGATTTTTTCATACCCCGCTGCGCGCCGCGTTCGCTCTGACCTTTCGCTGTGCTCGTTCGCTCGGTTACAAGTGACGCCGACGCTCGCCGGACGAACGGGCCCCCGAGAACTGCGCTCTAAGAAAGATTATAACAATAAGTAGGTAAAAAGAATTTGGCAGAGACACTTAAGACTGCTTACGTGTGGGAATGCGAAAGCATTATACCTTTTGTAGACCTCGGAACGCCATGAACACGCTCATTTTATACACTCATGACATGGCGCCACCTGCTCCACAATGGCTGCGCCATCAGGTTCCCAATGGCGCACGCACTATAGGCCACACCTTTAATTTGAAAGATGGCTGCGAGGTGACGTGTGCAGTGACGCACGCGCTAGGCACACCTTTAGTCAGCCAGAACCATGGAGCCGCTGTGGCGTCGACGATGGCTAGTGCGGCGACGATTGCTACGAGGTGGCCAGAGTAGCGCGCGTCGTCTGGAAAGCCTGTCTGCGGCGGCTACTGTGAATCGCGTCCACGCGTCACCTACGCGCTGCCTCTCGCGATCTCCAGATTAACCAGGTAGTCGCGCCACACTTCGCTCCGTTTGCAGCGTGCCGCACGAGATAGATTGTCCACGCCGGTCAATATATCGCGAAATGAAAACACGTATAGAGCTGCGCTGAAATTTCGCTTTAGGGGTTATTGTAATCGTCAGTGAATTCTTTGTAAGCCAACAGCCAACAGTACCGTGGAACGCTGGAACTGCAGGAAAGAATGTATCAGTTGGCTTTTAGAATCGAGCTCGTCAAGCAGCTGGTGGGTCTGAAAGGTGAAGACGCCGAAGACGTCCCTGCTTCAACTAGAGCACCAGAAAAACTTGAACACCCGCTTAGGAAGAACAGTAAGAAGCTAAATTGCAAAATGTGCACTGTAGAGTGCAAAGACGAGCAAAAAAAAAAAAAAAGATGAACATTTTCTGCAGAAGTGCACAGTGTACTTCTACCTCACTTTATACTGCCAGTAATGGCGAAGTTTTCTATTTCCTTCAAAGAACTAATTGTGTCAACACTATTTTTTTTTTCAGAAAGCATTCTCGACATATTTTTGGGGAAATGTATATGCCGAGTTTCTTTTAAATTGAAATATGACAATTCATCTAAAAAGTCTGCAGAAACCATCGAGGATGATTGTCAATCCAAGTGAATAACCCGAACGAACGAACGAGCAAGCGAGCGACAGCCCCTACTCCCTCCACGGAAAAAAGTCTTATCAGTATCTCCAAGCGACGGCACAGAACATTACCTTAATTCGGTCCAGCGACGTGGCATTTGCATATTTTTAAAGTTTGGCCCAGGTTACGTGAAACACCCTGCATTTCACCATTGCATGTCCTTTGAGTCACAATGGTACATCCTCATTTTGCGGTATTTACAAATAATGAGCACATGTCAAGTACCGCATGCCCTGTGGCCCAAGAATGGGGCAGCCGAAATATAACAAATTTATTAAAATCAAAGAAGCCGTTGAATATCATGCGATATTACATTAGGACGTCTGTGTGCTTGGATGCTGGCATTGAATGCACAGGTTTTATCTCGTGATTTATTGTTTTCTTACGCAGAACAGAGCTGCGCTCACCGGCAATACTTAGTCGGGCAGAATTAAACCATACTAGCCCAAGATATGAAGAAAATATATAGGGGATTGATCCCAGTATTGTTTCGTAATAGAATATACAACGAAATAAACTCCATACAAAAAGCACGATAAAATAATGCGTTTAGGACACCGTGAGTAAACCAACAGGCCTGTGTGGCTTTTCTATCCGCGGACTGTTTCAACGGCAAATCCTAGATTTATGTTGTGTCGTTGCGGTGAATAAGGGCGGAAAGAAATGATGTGAACTGGACAGACGTTTCTTCCCGTCCTTATTCCGCTCAACGATACATGATGCACCTACTGGATCAACAGTCAACCATTCTGAACTCCTAGATTTATTTTCATATATTTATACAGGGTGTCCCCGCTATCACGCAGCACGATTTAAGAAAAGAGGAAAGGCGCTACGCTATGCAAACCTAGTGCGTATTGTTTCCAGTACAGTGGAGTATCCGCCAGTAATTTTTTCGTTGCTGAGATTTAATTAGCTAATTGTAATGAATTATCTAACTCGAGAAGTACTGTCCTAATTATCAAAGTGTTAATGAGGAAATTGTAGAGCAACATGAAAAACTGCGGATACAGCTTTCTGTTGCTCAATACGTGCTACATAAATGTGTTTTTCCGAGTGTGAAAGGAGCCAGCGAATACACGCAGAATTGCCGCGCGACTGGTGGCTCGGGGCACTTTGCGTGTATTCGCGGGCTTCTTGTATGCTCAGAAAAACACTTTTATGTAGCACGTACTCAATATATATATATATATATATATATATATATACATATACCGGGGAGAGTATTCACTAAGCTACCTAGCATGACTTAAGCGATCAACGTCAGGACCATCTTTCACCTTTCGGACTATCACAAGTGCCGACGGTTGGGACACAAGTGGCGTTCCAGATATACCTAAGTGCTTCGACGTGCAGCGCTGCACGCTATGCGTTTATCGAGGCGCGGTGATCTTATTTTCCTCCAGGAGTGGCGCATACCAACTATAACGGACTTACCGAATCATATGGCACTCAGAGAAGGCTATCCAGCGGAGGGCACGTTAACTGGGAGTGTTACGAATACTCTGATTGTAAAGCGCTTGCGCTGAGTACAGCACACGTACGCTTCTGCATACAAGCTGCAGACTACTTTAAATTGCAGTGCAGCCTCTTACTGTCTAGGAGCTATTCCGGTGGTTTTCTGTGTCTTGTAAAGATCAAGTGGGCTTTTCTGAGCGTACTTATAAGTGTCGATGACTCATAATCGTTGTTCGTCGATATTGAGATAGGGAAGGCAAGGAAATACGCGATATTTTGAAACTATAAGGAAATGTCACTTTGTTCTGCTGCAGTTTGTTTTTCAGCAATATATGTACATAAAAGCGTTAATTGAGGTAGCGAAAAACACCTATGAAATGGTCATGGGAAGCCAAGAGAAAGTGCAGCTTGAATGAAGGCCCATTTCCATTATGGGTTCTAATAAATATAGTGGAGCCTCATGGGTGCCCTCATTCTTCTCGCTTAGAGAAATCGTTATTTTTCTGCGTTAACAATTAGTTAAACAACACTGCTCGCATACGCGGTACATTTTCTTTCTTGTCAAGTTTCGCTCGGACCCAATTCTGTACTTCGATAAAACGATAACGAAGTTGAGAAAGCCGAACTCATAATCGTCCCGTGCCTGTGCCTGTTTTATAACAAGAGTTGCGTGAATCTTCATTGTCACCAATGTGAGTGACTGCTTCAGCTTAAACAAAATGCCGCGATTCTCTTTTCATGTCCCCACTAAAGAAAAGAAAAGGAAGGCCGTAGAAAAAAAAGATAAGGTTCAGTCAGCGCTTGCCACCAACATTTAAGACCCTGGGTAGCCTAGGGACGGGTGTCTGAAGAGAGAGCAAGGTCTACCCTGGCACGCTTCGTTCTTCTATAGTATTTCCTGTGATCCCTCCACGTTTGTGTTGAGCTTATTTCTCAGTTCTCCTTGCATCACACCCACTTACTTTATTTATTTCTTTTAGTTTCCACGTTCCCCTCAGCAGATATTTTGGGATGGGCGCACGCGTGGCGTCGCACTTCTGACCGGGACATGCAAATGAAGGAGCCACAGACTTTGCCCCGGCTGTCAGCCTCCACCTCTCTTCGCTGGCATGATTGAATTACGAATCTGAGGAATGCCTGTTTCACGATTTTGGAACGAAAATCAGTGAAACGTGATAAAGGAGGAAGATGAAGCAAAGAAAAGTAGGCGGGGAGGCGCAAGAACTGTCGACGCGAGCTTTCTGCACCGTCCCCTGTGTAGCAAAGAACGGGGTAGAGGGCGGGAAGGCGAAAACTGCCGATGTAGTAAATATCTACACACGTATTCAAACTGAGAACGAACGCTAGTTTCCAGTTCGCTGCCTTGCCACGAACACATCCCACGCGTTCGAGCGAAATCTTTAACCTCCCTGCCTTCCCCACCCCGTTTATTTCTCTCTCTATATCTCTCTTTGTGCCGTCTCGACGTCCGCGGATTACGAGTCCGTGTTCGGCCGAACGAGGCGAAGAACGTGACAGGAAAGCCGAACAAGTTCTAAATGGGTGGTAATCATAAATTCTCTGATCCGTCTACGCTCCTTTGGCCCCACATATAATATATAGCTACATAAAATGCAGGCAAGTGACAGTATAGTTCCGGTACCCCCACAAGGTGCATCGAACTCTCAGTGCAACCGCACTTTAGCACCAGGCTATTCTTCTTCTATATATTAAGTTTCTTATATTATATTTAGGGAAAAAAGCTAGCTATACGATATCGGTGAGAGTAGTGACCTTACCAACCGATAAGTATAGTAATAGCAGTTAGCGGGTCAGGACAATCATGTTTGCTAACATTCTGCAGAGCTGATTTCGACTCTGGCATTTCAACTTTCTTCGGTTAAGCCTCAAGAGTTTCTAACTTGCATTCCACGCGTGCTCGCTCTATTCTTTGCATCGGTATACATGCCGAAAATCACCTATCGTTGAGAAATACCGAGAAATAGACGTGTTTTTTGTTTGCTTTCGAGCACCAATTGGTTCCGAAGCAAATTTATTTAGCGGACAGAGCCACTGCTAAGCGTCCAAAAGCCCGTTGCTTTGTGGAATTCTCTGCAAGTAAGATTTGCTGCAAATTGTAAAATCCGCACTCCATACATGCACACATTCTTGAAAGGAAGGCAAGTGTTGAATCAACCAAACATGTAAGATTGCTCTTCTATAAACTTCTCGATATGTTTGTTTTATGCCATCGAGATGGTTTAGCTGCAGAAAAAAAATACTGAGTGAAGGGACTGCGAAATTCTTGAGCAATTCAAATTACCCGAGACGTACCAGGTCGCTTACGTAGGCATGCTTAGATGAGCCGTCCATTTCGGAAGTGAGTCTTTATGCCACGCGCTTTTGCCGGCACTGAATCAGAGGACCCCACAGAAATGGCGCCACACATCCACAAGTAACACCGACAGAGCACTGTGAAGACGAAAAGGCACCATGAGCGAGTTTATCCGTAAGAATATATAATGCAATTGGGAAAACTATATTTTCCTTTGGGCTGGCACCATGTTTTAACAGTGGCGGCGTCAATGCGCTCATATGCGCATACGCCATTATCTCGCTTACGAAAGATCAGTTGCCAATATACTGATAGAAAGTTTAGACTGATATGTTTATTTAGTGGCCAGAAGCGTGGCACCCGTCACCTATATTGGAATAAACAAAGAAAATGTCGAAAGTTGTTTTCATCCTGACACGCGCATGGATAAGACATGGAGGAGAAGACTAAAGCGCACCCCTTTGGTTATTTATTCAGGATACCGTAGTTTATCAACTTGGATGCCCCGAAGGCGCAATGACCCATTACGTATATAGTGGGAAACAGGCGGAAATAATGCAGGAAAAGTAAAGTAGCAGTCACATAATTATTTCAAGCAGTAATACAGACACATTCAGCATAGACAAGAAAACCAAGATTGCAGAAACTTAAACTATTCGAAAATGAGAAGAAAACAAACAAACAATTTAAGTCGAAACAACCAAAAGTAACGCAAAACTTGTCATGGACCAACCGGTAGAAATCGCTAAGCACCTTATCGATCGTTTTTATGGCCCAAAAATTGCTCCATGAAAGGAGGATTCCTCAGATATTGTGCCGATGTCCAACGCTAATGAATTATATTCGCTTACAGATAAGAGATCGTGGTCTTCTATAGCATTTTTTCCAGTTCGGCCGGCGTTTACGGCTATCATTGAAATGCTTTGAAGTATGTGGAGCCTGATGACTGCAGTTATGAGCAAATGATTAGGAGAGATAAAGAGAGAGAAGGAGAAAGAGGAAAGGCGGGTAAGTTAACCATGCCTGGCTTGATGCCATAACGTATACACTAAAGAAAATAGCAAAAGGATATTCGAAACACAAGGGAAGCGGTGCAGAGTTCAACGATTCTTTGAAAACACACACGCTTTAATAACGGCATTAGCATGATCTCATAAGTGTCCCACTATATTGCCGTGAGGAACCATATGACTGCGGTTATCCAGGTTAGGTTGCCACATGCCTGAATCATATTATGACGTGCGCTCATCAAAGTGTTAAATGATTACGCCTTGGTGTCAGTAGTTTAGAGGGCCACTAAACCACCTCCGATATTTTTTTAAACATTTCAAGTAAACACGCGCATCGAGTTCAGAATGCCGTCACGATCAACGATGCCAAAAGCTACAGCGCTACACGCAGCGGGGGCGCCAAAAAAAATCAAAAAAAAAAAAAAAAAGAACAATGCCTTTCTCCTCTCCGAGCCTTTCCGGTACCCCCAGAGGTCGTCGTGATGCCACCAGGGTACATCTGGTGATGTCAACGGGGGTGACGATGTCGATTGGTCGAACAAGAACCTACTACTTCCGGTCAGTCTTCTAGCAAGTACGCGCGCTCCCTGCCCTTCCTCGTCGTGTTGCTCACTTGTGCGCACTTGCGAATCGGTAATTACCGCCCGCAACGCAAGTGCAAAATCGCTCACGTTCCAACACAGTCGTGTTTAGCGGTCTGATTAGCTTCGCGAACAGAGTCCGACAGTGTTCGCCTTTCTAGACGTGCGCGCAACACAGGGTCCACAGCGGCACGCTTCGCATGAGCACGGGTTGGCACGGCAGCAACAGCGGGTAGCCGAGAAGCGCGAAGTCGCGGCTAAGGTACGGTAACTCGCCGCACGCCGTTTGCCATTGGCGGGCCACCATTCGACGGCATTTTGTTCGCGAATGGCGAGATTTCCTTGCCGTAGATAGGATGAGACCGGGACCCATTTGTTAGGCAGCAGCACCGCCGCTGATTGCTCGACGGCGCCGATATCGACGATATTGACGGTGCCTAGCGACGATATCGTCGCTAGGCCTTCTCCAGTTCACTTCAAACTAAAACGGACGACGCTTCGGAATGAATTAGCGACGCTCACAAGCCGCAAGATTTTCTTACCATTGCTGTCGCTCTTCGCCATAATGGTACACAAAGAAGGAAATACGCTTATATTAGCGGCGCCGTCGGCTGCGATGCGAGCACAGCCGAGCCGGTCGTCTGCCGTCGGTAGCCGTGAACTGCAGCTGAGCTCGAGAAGTATCGGAGCTCTCGTTCGTGTTTAATTTTTTACAGTGGATATCGTTTTATTGCGATAGTAATTATATGGACACTCCAAGTACATTATTGCCGTCGCCATCGTCGTCGTCGCCGTCGTCGTCACCGTGAGGTTCCATATAAAGTCCAACGATAATAAAACCGTTGCCGCGCGTCGTACGTGGCGTGTGCGAGTGAAAGCGTGTGAGGGTGAGCCGGCAACCGCAGATTATGGCCCAACCGCATGCACGCGATTTTCGAGCGACAGCGACAAGCGACGGCGACGAGCGTCAGGCTTCGCCGTCGCGGAGGGCTATCTGTCGCTGTCGCTGGTCGTGTCGCCGGTTTCTGGCCAGCCAGAAAATATCGCTTGTCGCCCGGAAGTCAGCGCGACGACATCCGCTGGGGACAGCGATTGCACAACAACATGGCAGCAATCAGTCTGTCCGCTTCGATCTGAATTCGCTCTTGCAACTTGCTCTCTCCTGTGAGAGCAAAAAATAAATAGTACAATCAGTCATCGCTTCACCTAATCGCTAGCTGAAGACTAAGTATCGGCGCTCTCTCGTCGTTATTATTCAGATCGGTTGTTTTGTTTTGACGCTGTTAGGCCTGAGACGCCACCGAGAGCCGAGAAAGTGTTTTAAGTTTTACTCAACAGATGGCGCCACGGCACCTTACGCTGGCGGCATGGGACGGAGTTCCACTGGGGATGCATGGGACGGATTTTCACTGGGGATGATAGCATATTTTAGCTAGGTCAAAATAAAACATTGACCTTTTGATAAAAATGAGATTTTTTTACACGCGCAAGATAAAATTTATTCGCACAACAATGTAAATCCGTCACTACTCTTTTTCGCGATGTCGCGTTCATGTGGTTGCTCCACACCGCGACACGACAGCGCGACAGGGTGTGCCTGTCGCGTCGCTTGTCGCTGTCGCTTGAATATCGCGTGCATGCGGTTGGGCCTTTATTCTCGCGCACGCGAGAGGTAGGCGGCCGGAAGCGCGCGGATTTCGTTCGCTCGCGGGGCATGGGGAGGAGGCGATGGAGACGGTGGGGGTGGGGAGTGCGTTTTGCTCTTGCGGCTGCTGCTGACGTAGCTGCCGCGCGGGCACCGTATGTTGAAAGCGATCTGCTATATGGCCGAAGTGTGCGCCCGCGGGATCCTCATGTTCAAAGCGATCGGCGATATGGGTACAAAGTGCATGCAAGGCAGATTGGTGCATGCGCTGAGTGCCGGTAGCTTCGTACGCGCTGTGCTTTCGACGTTTAGTTCGCGTTGAAGCAAGACCAGAGACAGCGCGAAGGACAATTTGCCCGCTGCTGCTGGCGCGCTTTCTCACTCCAGCGTTTTGACGAGTTTTCGCGGTCATCGAGCTAGATGTGTTCATGTTTACCTGTGCACGAGTGACACCGTGCTTGTTTATTTAGTTAGTAAGCGAATATTTACAACTTTACATGGCCGATAAATCTACTATCCTTACTTCGTATAGCTGTCTGCTAATTTGCTATCGCAATCGATGATTCGCCTTTCAGGCGAAACTGTGACTTTTTTCATAAAATGTACATTTTAGGCATCCCTTTATCTAGCGGAAATTATGGCTTGGAAAAGAAGCTGCAGCCGATGTTTGCGCGCAGCTTCGCGGTCGTCGAGGCCCGTCAGTCGTGCGGTAGGCGGTGCGCAGGCCGAACTGCCGCGTACTTAGGACACCTATCGCGCGGCAGACATTCTACGGCACTGGATGCCGGTTCGCCGTCGGTATGTTTATCGCTAAGGTGGACGTGCCTTGACCGGAAGTGGACAGTGTATTGTAGCGAAGGAAAGCGAAACGAGCGAGCGCTGTGTTTCGATCATAAAACGCGTTTAACTCCGCTATACGCCTTTTCGCTGGCGTGATAACAGCAGCGATAGTGCAGCTCCAAGAAACTTCCGGTCACGGGCCTTATCAGTCTACTGTGCCAGATCCGAAGCGCACTCCTGCTAATCTATATCACTGCCATTGCCTTTCTTGCTCGCTATATTTAGCGGACTACGTCAGTGAGCCAAACCGGAAGCCGTGCAGCGCGTATGTTTGTAAACAGCAAAATCGTCTATTACGGCACCATTTCGAAAAATTCTCGTGGCTATGTATTCGTTGGAGACTAGTGCACAGCTGCAACACCACAACTATATATCGATCTTTTGGTGGTTTAGGGGCCCTTTAAGAACATAAATGCTTTTTAAGGAGGCCAAGGATTTTAATGTAATAGCATTACACGCGGTCTCCACGCACTTTATAGGAATCCGCCTGACGAAAAATATGGGTCGATCCCGTATGCAGTGCAGCCTAACATAGCGTCGCAAAGCAATAGCCGTCACAAGGGAATAATGCGAGAAATGTGCACGTGACGCACGCGCCAGATGTTTCAAAAGGCGACTTAGGTACGAGAGAAGCATACGTGCGGTCGTGGCCTAATGGCTAATTAAAGAATTGGGGCAGCTGTGTTGTAAGTACTGTGTCAAATGAGATAGCTTTGAGTTGAGTTATTTCTCGTATATTGCATGTTGATAAAAGAAAGGGCTGTACGTGTGATCTTTAATAAATAATATTCGGTAATATCAACTATAGAATAATAATTGATGGGGTTTTTCGCCACAAAGCAACATGTAAAGAAGCACTACTTCGATGTAAAGAAACACTATTTTCTTTAGCGTGCACTAAGATGTCAGTACACGATCGTTTTCATTTTAAAACATTTTCTACTGCAAACATTCCTCTAGTTTTATTGACAATGAACAAACATTCGCATTGCGCACCACCCTCTAGTCGGTACCTTATAGACGAGATTTGCCACACCGGCCAATAGTGGCATGTACGAGCCACATGTCAACATATGACCACTGAGGGGAAAGAAAAAAAAAAACAGCAGCATGCGAGTGCCCTCTCCTAGTAGCACATGTAGATCGACACACAGCTAAGAAATATCTCTTTCAAAATAAAAACGTCGTGTATTTTCGCGAAGTTTTGAATCCGCCTGCGTAATACTGAACACCGCATGAAATTAGAACATTATTTTACCTGTTGCACGTAATATACACAGTATTCCTCCTTTTTGCTTATTGTGTCAGCACAGTACTATGCGGATTTCGGGGTCATTAGCTAGATTGATTATTTACCACACTTTTATTTCAGTCTCGTTCCTCTTCTTTTCATTGCATTAGTCATGTAAGGCTGAGAGAGAGAAAGAGCCTAATCTGAGCTAGAAATGTTAGTCTAGCAAAATGTATGGCATGCTATTCCAAATAATTACGGCAAAAGTTGAAACAAAAATCAATTATATGACAATAGTTAAGGAAAATAAGCAAGTAAATATTGAAAACGAAAGAAATAAACACTCTGAAAAAAAGAACATCGACTGTTGCCAAAGAACGAAACACTATTCCCTGCTTTTCTTTTTGGCGTGGAAATGTACAGGCCGGTGTCTGAGCGAACCCAAATGCGTGATGGACTGGGCTAGTTAGTGACTTTCTATGGTGATTGGGCACAACACGAGTGCAAGACACAGCACACAGTCCCGGTGGCGTCTTTCTGAGTTCCGTGTCTTGCATTTGCGTTGTATAACTCAAGCAATAGGAGGAAACGCTTTCATTTCTTTAGCACCGCCATCCGAGCCACGATAGCGCATGCCAATCACTTTCAACCAAATTAAGCTTACATCGAATATTAATCAGGCTATGGAGATATCAGAATTAGTAGCAATGCATAGTTAGATGCAGAAACCTGGAAGCGAACCTGGCTTGAGAGTTAACGTGGTGCCAATGCTTCAATATGCGGGCGGAAAGTACACCTTCTCCTGAAATGGTGATGCTTCATTAGTTCGGTGTAAATTGTTTCATATAAGCTCTGTGAGGTCTTATTCTGTAATTGCAAAGACCAGCCCAACTTCATGTTATCGGCTATTGGTGTGTTGCTGCGCCGTCCTTCCTATAAATGAGCGTAGGGTGCACGTGACGTTCGCATTACGTCGCACTAATGTATATTGGATCTCCTGAGCCTACGCGGCCGACATTTTCTTCTTGCTGTGTTTTCTATTTCTTGCGCAGCAGTTTATTCTGAGTCTTTTTTTTTTTTTTTCAGTCAGAGAGGAGTTCATTCTTTTGCGATATTCCTGTTTCTTTTCCTGCGTTACAGTTTAGTTTCTCTGTGACTATAAGGTGCGGTACCATCGGCTTATGAGGGCTCATTTTCCCTACGTTATCTGCCGCTCGCAACTCTTCATCTTCCAGTTCCTTCAATGTTCGTTAGCAGATTAGGCATGCCGCAAGTTGTGAGTTTGTGTTGCTAAGGAGAAATAAAAGGTGACGGTGGAGATTCCGCAGCGCTGGTCTAGTAAGCGACAGGGAAAATTCAATTTAAAACCGTGCTTTCTGAGCTCACCTGTCACTTTGAACACCGTGAAGGAGTAGCAGTGTCTCTGCAGTGCCTCTGCAGTGCCATCAACCAGCAGGATGGCAGAGCCAAAAGTGACACGCCAGCCGCCTTGCGGCAACAGCACGTAGCAAGATGCATTTAGGTAGGTTCAAGGGCGGGGCACTTTGCGTGGCCTTGTCGTATATAGTCATTTCTTCCCTCGCAACAGCTAGTTGCGAGGAGCAAAGACGCGTGCGCTGAGCCTAGTGCTACGAGAATCGTCGTTAGCGAGTGACCGCTGAGGGAGAGCCATTTTCCCTGATCTCGTCTTCCCCCGCGGTGCCTCGAACTGAGTGCTCTCGCGCGCGTCTCCAGCGTCGCTGCCCCGAACGGCAGGACAGGTCTTCCGTTTCGCGCTTTTCTTCAATCTCCGGGAGTTGATCTGATTTGGCCGGTCAATTGCCAAACGCGGCGCGCTCCCGTGAAGCGACCGAGTGATCCTCTAATGACGTTAAGATCCTAAGTAGGACGGTGCACTCTCAACTGCACCACCGTATATGCTTGGGCTTATCATTTGCTTTTGCGCACCCAAGATTTAGTTGAAATCGAGCACTCGATTCTCATGCTTCGGTGTGTCATTATTTTGTTGTTGATGTTTTCTTATCGCTAAACTGCTCAAAGAGACAAACTCTGTCTCCGGAAGTTTGGGAAGGGACATTGAAAAAGCTCGTCTCCTGTTTGTGGGTCCTTCGCGTTTTGCTATTGAACTTTTATTGTTCCCTTTTTCTTGGGCTTCGGTCTAATTTTGGAATTTTATTCTTGGCATAGGCGGACATGTTGCTTTCTAAAGCTGCAATTTGCCGCTCGCTACACGAGGCGCTGGACGGAAAGGGCCCCGCTCGCATTTCACGTAAATGCCCTTGTTTCGAGGCGTACTCCCAAAATGGAGGACTACACTGCATATGCAGGCCATCCTCGGTTTTCAAGTCGCTTATCGGAGCCGCACGAGCTGTACAGTCACACGAGCTATACACCGGTCGTGCTCGGAAATAATGATGCGGGAGCTCTTGCAAGTACGATTTTTGTTCACTTTCTCTGCCGAGTGCACTCAGAAAACCATCCACGTCTCTTGTTCCACAACCTATGTTCAGCCCCCTCATTTCTCGTCTCTTGTTTTTCGATACTTGGGAATAGCGCGAGGCATTTCGTAGCCGCAGCGGAAAAGTATACGTGTGCCCATATATATATATGTCTGTCTAGACATTATATATATATATATATATATATATATATATATATATGTCTAGACAGACATTGTACCTAAAGTATCCCTGTTTATATTTTCGCCACTGCCTACGTTTCAATAAGCTGTACGAATGGTGGATACGAACAAACGGAAAAAGAAACAGAAAAAGACGTCACGAATACCTCCGCCATGCGCCTCGCAGAAAGGCGAACGAGAGAGTTTCTGTCCCACGAATAGAAGCGTAAAAGCCGGCAGTTTCCGTGGATCTCAAATCGGTGTATGCCAAAGAATGTGGTTTCCATCGGCGACGGCAGTCAGTAGATCGAAAAAAAAAAATACACCTGCAAGAAAGTACGTGTGCGCTTTGACGAGAAAAACCCGATATTCATGACTCGAAGGCTAGGCTATATACTCAGACGAGGCAGCGGAAGTTTGCTGCTTTGCCCTTTTTTTTGTATTTACATTTATTTTCTACAATACAATGATTGAAGTCCGAACTTGTGGCTGTTTCACCCGAAATATTTCTAATGATTGTAAGGTATGTTTTTTTGTAGTTTTTTTTTTCTGGCCGGCGTAAGACGCGTAAGTACGCATGCTTAACGACCCAGGAAAGCAGTCACTGGATTAGTTAGCTCAGTTAAAAATTTAACAAAAAAGAAAAGGAACATGTGCTGGTTGGATAGCATCGCATTTATGCATTTTCCTGTGACACTTATCTTTAGCCTTACGCTGCAGAGAGAGAGAGAGAGAAACACGCACACATACAGATCATCATGCAGAGCCAAAGCTAACATGAAAAAAAAAAGAGTCAGGAGAACGATTGATAATTTAGGAGCTTGTGTGTCGATACTGCAGGTGAAGACAGCTTACCTTTTGGCGTGCATTGCCGAGAATTTCTGAGGTCGCATATGAAGATAACATTGTGGCCGAAATTTGGTTTAATATAAAGAATTTCGACGCTATAAGGTTACAATATTCATGAAGGGCGGACTAGTAACCAGCCATTTTCGAAAAATTTCTCCTATTCAGAGGCTGCACTCGCATCCTCGCAAGGCGCACGGAAGCAACGTGCGCTGCTCTGTGATTACGCGAATTCACCTAAGGCAAAATTACAGGTTCCCTCGATTGAGGCCGTGCAGATTCAATGCTCTATGCACTGGTAAGCATGCTGTGGTACTGGACAGTGCTTCTGATGCCTTATAAAAAAAAAAAAAACGGATGAAGGTGGTGTGCTGCATATATATATATATATATATATATATATATATATCTTGCAGCATATATATCTTTGCGAAGCTTTCTTTGTGAACCCTCACGGACCTTCCTGACTGTGGCTGCTCGGTGCTGCTGCTGTTTTGCCGAATAGCACATGAAGAAAAATTGAATTTCATGCAGGATGGCAGCATCGAACCTTGGTCCCCCACTGCAGTAACCCGTTGCTCGAAACAATAGGCCACAATCGCACTTTTTTTTTGTCGTGGAATTTGTTACAGTAACATGTAAAAGTAACAATACCTGGTTAGCACACTATTTAGATTATGAAGGAACGAGTAACACCATAAAACAGTCACAGAATGAGCACAGTTAAGAATTGCGGGCCCGACGACAGTAATACACGCAAAAGAGGCTAAATCACGTGCACTGTTCATACTTCCAGTAGAAATAGAAATTATTTGGCTAAAATGCAGATTCCGCTTTGGAAAAGCAGTCAAAATTAGCACCTCACTAAAATTGGGTGCCAGTCCGGTCGAGTATCACCTTTGTAATAAACATGTTTTAGGTATACCGCGATCTCATTGAAATGCAGCCTTGAATGAGCGTCGTTTGAGCGTTGCGGTCCATCATTCGCGCTTTCCAAAAATTGTGCAATACCATGAGTAAAAAGCATATCGAGAGGTACATTATCATC